>NC_058046.1:5131174-5431174 GCF_020085105.1 Siniperca chuatsi
CAATCTCCGCTTCATGTGTTGTTGTTTTTTTGGTGGATTTTTGCCTTCGGTCTGGTCCTCAGCAGTGAAACACATGATCAGTTGGATCGAGATCAGATGATGTTTTATGGCCACTTTTTGGCTGTAAGAAACCACTTCAGGATAATTGTCCTGCTGCATTATTGTAAAATTGCTCATTGCTAGATCGTTAAATCCAGTGTGCTGGTGCACAGAGCCAAAAAATGAAAAACACACAATGAGTTGCAGGCTATGTATATCTGATATTTTAGCAAAAAGGCAGTGGTAGTTATCTGACCAGATCACGAGGCTATGGTTAGCTTGCTAAAAATACACTCTCTAAACACAAAATTAATCAGTTTCTTCAGTGGTGAAGTTCTAATATTACAGTTGGTTTAGAAATAGCTGCAGATTTTCGTGGCTATTTATATGTAAAATATGTCTATAGCATCACCTGAATGCCATTGTCCTCATGGTTTGCACACATACTTCATATATGAAGCAGGCAACAGGCAAAATATGGCCACAAACATCACCATCAGCCTGGATTCCTCCTGACGAGCTGCTCGCACTCCCTCCTGTCAAAACACGGGAAACGTGCAGAATGACTCTGTAGCTACTGAGCGTGCACACGCCAATGTATACATATGCAACTGCATACATGTTGATACATGAACACACACACACTCACTCTCTCTCAGCTGTTCCCCAGAGCAGTGAAAGAGGCCCCTCCATCGGGGCAAGTCTTGGCAGATGTGCTGAGTGTTCTGGCTCTCGGCTGGTATTTTGGTTTCTGAGGCCTGTATTTAAAATGACTGAGATACTTGAGGGTTTGGGGAAACTTCCAATGCTTCGCTGACAGATTGCATTGGAAAGAACATGAGACAGACACTTAATGGCTACTTTCCTCTAAGCCAAAGCTCTTGATCATGTCAGAGGACTTTAGTGGATCACTCAGGCGTTATCAGCCATTTGTGATGAACTAACTCGCGGGCGTGTTAGTTAAGTTGTGTGGCTGTTAACTGCAGGATACTTTCTAATGTTGCAGGAAAAGACTGCAACGGGAGATTTTATGAGGAGGATTATAATAAAAAATATATAATAAAATGACAAGAAAAAATACAGGAAAAGAGAAGAAAAAGAAACAGAGTTTATAGAGACTTGACAGTTATCTACAGTACACATTATTCACAGTAGGATTTAACGAAATCAACAGCTGTTTGAGAAGCAGCTGTTGCCTCATCATTAAGGGCATTATAGAACCAATCGACATCTAAAACTAAAAGAAACTTAAAGGCTGTCTTTTTATGATCTATAAACTCCAGATAAATGTCATTTTTACTTTTGTGTTGATCTTCTTTTCTAAGTTATCCTGCTGTGCTCACTTTTCTCTCCTGCAGGGCAGCCATGCAGCCAGAACACCCTGAAATCCATCATGAAGAAGAAAGATGGCCGTCCCGACTCCAACGGCACCAAGAAGAACCTGCAGTTCGTCGGGGTGAACGGAGGGTGAGTCGGAAAATATAATCACAGGCTCTCCTGTTTGAACTTGTATTTAATCTCCGTCATGAATATTTAAGTAGATTATCTTTTATTTTGCATTTTAAGATGCCTGTTTTGTCATGTATTAGTGTTTTTAAGTATCCCAAGTGAGGTTAAAGGTGCTGCTGTTTTACATTTACGAGGCTGTTGTGTTGATGTTCTTTCTTGTTAAACGTGGGCTTGTTAACATCCACATGGCGTTCTGGATGAGAGCATGTTGCAGCTTTTTTTTTTTTTTTGTGTGTGCAAACACCTTCAAGTTTCTGTGTGTTTGTCGCCCCCTTGTGGCCCAGGTACGAGACTACATCAAGTGACGACTCCAGCTCAGAGGACAGCAGCTCCTCTGGGTCGGATGAGGAGGATGAGGATGAGGAGAAGGAGTACGGAGGAAAGGAGGAATATAAGAACGTGGAGGGAGGGAGCACCAGGGAGGTGTTCCAGCCTGAGGGAGCAGAGGATGTGAATAAGAAGGACGAAGAGGAAAGTTCAGAGAAGCAGGAGATGAGAGAGAGGTGGGTTAAAGAAAACTAAATCCCATTTTAGTTGACTGTTTTCACTCTTCTGAACTAACCTACTGTGAGAATTTTATTTATCCTCGAAATTTATTTGGAGAGTATTTTCTTTTGCTGGTTCTTCTAGCTTTGTCTTCACTCTCACCTCAGACACAGTAGATAACGAGCTGAGTAATAATGATAAATAATCTGACAAAAGCAGCTGCAGTTATACATATTTTTCTGTCAGTAGCTTCTGGGGACATTTGATCAGTCACATTAATGTGGGGAAATGTTTTACTATTATTAGATAAAGGACAAGCAAATGGGGATTGAAGCTATTTGAATGTTATAATAATAATAATAATAATAACGTTTCATTGTGTTTGACGTCTCTCCAAAGGTATGAGCTAAGTGAGAAGATGCTGGCTGCTTGCAACATTCTCAAAACTCACCTCAGTGACCCGAAGGCTGTGAGCAGTAAAGATGTGGTGAGGAGTTTTTGTGGTCTTGTCATACTCAGTTGTGCTTAATAATAGCAATCTACTGTATAAAGTATACTGTATATTAATACTACACTAAGCTGTGGAATAACAACATTTAACTGTATCCAACACAGAGATCCTATGTTATTTGTCTTCACAATGTATTTTTTTCATCACCACACCACCTTTCTGTGGTTTTATTATTTTTACTGCAAACCAACTCACTAGTTTTTATATTATGTTCTGTGTTATGCAAAATACTTTCTGTGGTTACCTTATTTTACCCTAAAATGCTATGAATAAAATTACTAAAGTAATCATATCCTAGTTTAGTAAAAATAGCAATACTAGACTGTGAAAATACTCCATTACAAGTTAAAGTCCTGCATTGAAAACATTACTTACTGTAAGTATTATCAGTACTGTACTTCAAGTATCAAAAGTAAAAGTACTCATAATGCTGAAAAATTACTCCTGTGAATATTTTACTATTGTATATTGGATTATTACTATACTGATGCATTCATGTGTAATTAACAATTTACTGTTATAGTTGGTCGAGGTGGAGCTGATTATTAGTTACTAGTTTCTTTCAAGACTAAGATTTTAGGTACAAAACATGATACATGTAGTGTTACTTTCCACCACAGAAAATTACCCACTTATGAAATCTTTTTTTAGGAGATTATAGCATTTTTCTGCAGCATGCATTCCCGTGTGCCGCAGTCTCTGTCTGAAACTCCTAAAGTCTGTAATTTTGTAATTCTGCACAAAGTGGCTTTTAAAGTTTAAATATTTAGTTTAATTTGGGTCTCAGCATGTATGAGCATATTTTTGGATTCTGATTTTTTTTGCACATTAGCGTCCCTACACAACACTGCACAGATACTGTCTACAAGCATTAACGAGCCCCCCCTCCCCCCGCCTCCTCAGAGAGCCTGTCTGAACACAGTGCAGCACGAGTGGTTTCGTGTGTCCAGCCAGAAGGCGGCGGTGGCGGGCATGGTGGAGGACTACCTGGGGGCCTTCGGGGCCGTCTCGCCGGCCGTGCTGCGCCACATCGTCAACATGGCCGACGGCAACGGCAACACGGCGCTGCACTACAGCGTGTCGCACTCCAACTTTCAGGTGGTGAAGAAGCTGCTGGATGCAGGTGAGAGCAGCAGGATGATTCTGTAAATCTGAAATAAGCAAAGCAACAAGTTAGCATGAAGGCAAATTTATAAAGCGTTCTTTCATCTTCATGTGGCCACAAAGCATTGCTTGTGTTGAGTTCAGTGCATAAAATCAAAACATTTAGCAGAGCATCTGTTTCCTGTTCGTGTTTAGTAATAAGTTGAAAGGAATCTCTGTTGTCCAGTGTTTCTAAAATGTTTCAAAGCTTTCCTAATCCATCAAGACCCTGAGATTATCTTTGTTTTACTTAAAATGCAGCCAAGTTTAATTTTACTCTCCTCACTACTTCATCAGAACAGCAGAAGCTTTTGTGTTCTGCAGTCTCCTCCTCCTCCTGCTTTCTTTCATCCTTATCGTCCTCTTTTAAGATATCAGGTTTCTGCAGAAAGCCAACAGTAACTCGGACACTTAGAGGCGTGTAACTACACTGACTTCCTCTGCCTTTTCCTCTTCTTCTCTCGGTCTTTGGCAGCTCCTCACTGATCAGAGCGATCCATTGCAGATTGTCTAAACATACAGACGTCACACACACACACAGTGCCAGAATCAGCGCCACTTACTCTTCTAGTAGTAAACTGTGCCACTTTAAGTGGTAGCAAACGTCCATCAGAAGTCATAGACAAAAAGACACTCCTTATAACTAATGATCTTTCTTCATAACCATCACGTGGTTTAATTCACCCAGCATTAGAGTAATTGTTGTCAAAACTCAGAACAAGTTCAACCCAAATAGAAACAAGAATAAGAAAAACTATAAGAGTTTGGTTAATCCGCATACAGTGTGACCACAATGTCCCCGGTTCGATTCCAGCAGGGAAACGTCAGTCTGTTTGCACAATTAAAGGCTGCCAATCAATTACTGTTCTACAGTCTCTGTTTTTCCCTTGGACTGAGAAGCACCTGATTCAGCTGCATATTGCTTTGGGATGTGCGGAGAACCCTGTTTCAGCTTATAAAATATGTTTTGTTATAAATGAAACTACCCAACAATTTATACAAGTACAGCTGGAACTATTAGTTGATTAATCAATTAGTGACAGAAAATTAATTGGCAACTATTTTGATAATCGTTAACCTCTCTAAACCAGAAATCCGGTTTGAATTCTAATCAAACACTATTACTGAGCTCGTTAAGGATTTGCTGATTTTCCTTTTAATTATTTTAATTTATTTTTTAATAATTTTGAGGTTTGGACTGTTTGGTTGGACAAAACAAGCATCGTGAAGGTGTCACTTTGGGCTCTGGGTCATTGTGACGGCATTTCTCACTATTTTCATAATTTTCACAAACCAAACAATCAATCGATTAATGGAGAAAATAATCAGCAGATTCATCCGTAATGAAAATAATCATGAGTTGCAGTCCGACACAAAATAGTTAACAATGAGCTCCACCTCAACTACAACAGTAAAATCAAACAAAGTAATAATCTAATGATATAATATATAATAGTATAACATTCACAGGGGACATTTTCTTTGAATACTTTAAGTACATTTTCCTGATTATACTTTTACTGAAGTAACATTTTCAATGCAGGACGTTTACTTGTAACAGAGTATTTTTACAGCGTGGTATTAGTGCTTTTACCGAGGTAAAAGATCTGAATATTTCCTTCACCGCTGATCTCTCTGAAGGCTCAATAGACTGTGATGAGGTCTCGGCCACTCGCTACTCTGAAAGCCTTTTGTCTCCTCGGCCCTTTGTGTCCTTGTGCTCTGTGACAGCATGTCCACCCCCCTGTTCCCATTGTAGCCTTTGTCCTCACACCCAGTCCCAGTTCGTTAGACCTCTCCTCCCCTCAGTGGCGGGGCAGCCACCCTCACACCGGCCTCACTCCCCTCCAGGCTCTGATGTCTTGTCTCTTTGAAAGGCTTCGGTCCGAAAAGGCTGCTTACAAAAAGAGTAAAGGATGAGTTCTTTAGGGTTCAAACAATGCATCATGGTCCCTGGAGAAGAGACTGACCTGGCCTGACACAAGTCCTTCTACATTACTGTGTGCGCTGACTGACGGGCGACAGTGACAAGTCAATCAGACAGTTATAGCATACGAGACCACCCGCACTGAAAAAGTATGCCCTAAAGCTACTGCAGAGTGCTTTAAACACAGCGTCCGTGTGTGTGTGTGTGTGTGTGTGTGTGTGTGTTTCAGATGTGTGTAACGTGAACCAGCAGAACAAGGCGGGATACACACCCATCATGCTGGCCGCGCTGGCCGCAGTGGAGACGCCCAAGGACATGCGTATTGTGGAGGAGCTCTTCAGCAAGGGCGACGTCAACGCTCGAGCCAGCCAGGTCAGTGACTGGAGGTCAGAGGTCAGAAGGCAGCGGCAGGCCACCAACAGCCACCACACATGGCTTACGTTTCAGAGAGCAGGGGAATGAAGGCTGTGATGACAAATCAATGACGGACACTTTCTTTGTAAACTAAAACAAGAGGCAGAAATGAAGAGTGTGCTTGACTGACATATCAGCGAATATAAAAGGATATTTAAAAGACTTCAAATGAGTGAATGATTTAGTAAATCAGAAACACACAAAACCAGATTCTACACAGGAGTCTCAGTTGAAAGTCTTGGCTGCAAAAGATTTTACCAGAAAGTTTCATTTCAGATGTACTTTTACCCAAAGTAGGAAAAATAGTACTTTGGTGCCACCAAGTGGTGTTAAACTCAGTCAGTGTGCATGTTACACTTCTTACTGCCGGAGTCATAATTTTATGATTTGGCCTCGAAATAATGAGGTGTGTTTTAGGGCTGCAATCATTTTTCTTTATTAATTCTATGAAACAAACAATACAGTCACTTAGTTATAATATGTATGTACATAATCCTGATTCCAACCATTAACCTGTTTATTCCACCCACATGTACCCGGCTCCATCTGGCACAGTTTATACTTCATTTCATTTTTTTTTAATTATCTCTTTATCTTTTATTATGACTCTCACCCCTAATTTATATCAATCACGTAATTATTTCGTATCACAGAAGCCATTTCCATCTTCACCCTCATGATTTCATTTCACCATAGCTGTTGTGTTGATGATAAGCCAGACTTTTGTTGTAATAAAATACATTTCTTAGCTAACTACTCAAAATAATGAATACATAATGGTTACAAAAATAATTATTAATCATATACTTTGTCAAAAAAAAATGGTGACAAATGCCCATTTTAAGTCCGCAAAGCTCAAGCTGTCGTCTTCAAATTGCTTGTTTTGTCCAACCAACAGTTAAAACCCCAGAAATATTCGATCTACAATAATATAAAACAGGGAAAAGCAGCAAATCCTCACAATTGAGAAGCTGGAATCAGTGATATTTTTACTTGATTACTTATTTTAACTTTCACAAATAATCAGTTTAGGGCAGAAGCAATTTTGATAATTGATTAATCGTTTCAGTCATTTATTGTGCAAAAATGCCAAACATTCTCTGCTTCCAGCTTCTCGAACGCAAAGATTTGATGCTTTCCTCTGTTTCATAGCAGTGTAAATTAAATATTTCTGGGTTTTGGACTGTTGGTCTGATAAAACAACCAATGTTGGTAATTATAATGGGCATTTTCACTATTTCCTGATATAAACAATAAATGAATTGAGAAAATGGCCGACACTTTCATCGAGAATAAAAACAATTTAGTTCCAGCCTTCAGTTATCATAGTTGTTTGTTTTCTGACTATTGATGTGTCAAGTAATTGTTTCAGCATCAGTATGTTTGCATTAAAGTCTATTCCTGGTACAACATTATCTTAAAGTGGGCTGAAGAAGGCTTTCTGGATTTCTTACATGGAGAACTGCCCTGGGGTGATAATTAATAACAATAAACTTTGTTTATACAGCACTTTTCACTATTCACAAAGTGCTTTACATGGTTGAACCAGGATTAAAAACATTTCAGGAGGCAATGAGGCAAATAAAATCAGACAATAAATAAATACAAAAATAAAATTCCCAACAATAATATACGATAAAAACAATAGTAATAATAATAAAACAGAGAAGACATGTTGGACATAAAACAGTGTGCTAGCATTAATAAAAAGCTTTTTCTTGTCCCTGTGCGGTCAGGCTGGTCAGACGGGGCTGATGCTGGCGGTCAGTCACGGCAGGATGGACATGGTTCGGGCCCTGCTGGCTCACGGGGCCGATGTCAATGTCCAGGACGACGAGGGCTCCACGGCGCTGATGTGTGCCAGCGAACACGGACACGTGGAGATCGTCAAACTGCTGCTGGCTCAACCCGGCTGCGACGCCACGCTGAGTGACAGCGTGAGTAACACACGACGGGGCACAAGGGGTGGAATGTAACTCGGTACTTGTACTTTACGTTAGTATTTTGTTTTCATGCCACTTTATACTTAACTACATTTCCGAGGGAAATATTGTACTTTTTACTTCACTACATTTATTTGATAACTTTAGTTTGTACTGTTGGTTGGACAAAACAAGCATCGTGAAGGTGTCACTTTGGGCTCTGGGTCATTGTGACGGCATTTCTCACTATTTTCAGAACTTTTCACAAACCAAACAATCAGTCGATTAATGGAGAAAATAATCAGCAGATTCATCCGTAATGAAAATAATCATTAGTTGCAGTCTGATGCAAAATAGTTAACAATGAGCTGCGTCTCAACTACAACAGTAAAATGCTGCTTTTATTAATGCATGAGTAATAATCTAATGATATAATATATAATAGTATAACAGTCACAGGGGACATTTTCTTTGAATACTTTAGGTACATTTTCCTGATTATACTTTTACTGAAGTAACATTTTCAATGTTTTCAGTTTTTTTCTGAATATTTACTTTTATTGTGACTAATTTAATCATCCATATTTATTGTTATACAGAAAAGATTTGAAACTGGCTTTTGGGGGGCTTTAAATTTAGTTAAATCCAGCATATACAATGACATTTATGAAATCTTTCATAGTGTGTTGATAACTGCATATAACCTTTTCATATATTTGAAGAAACTGTTTACTGAATTCTGTTTGGCAGGTTTTATTTTTCAGTGTTTCTAACTGATCTTTTATTCTTTGTTTCCCCTTCTTTGTGTCTCTTCATCCTTGTTTTCTTTCAGGATGAGAGTAACGCCCTGTCCATCGCTCTGGAAGCAGGACACAAGGACATTGCAGTGTTGCTTTATGCACATGTCAACTTCTCCAAGGGCCAGTCACCGGTACGTCCTCGCCTCGCCCTCCATTTTAAAACCACCCTGTTCTTGTAATTTCACATCTCTTTACATGTTGACTGTTAAGTGAAACATTTACACGTGTGTTTGTGTACGTCTGTATTCTAGGGGACCCCTCGACTCGGCAGAAAGATGTCACCAAGTCCCACTCGGAGGGGCATGTTCGATTAGAGGCCCCGCCTCCCCCTACAAACCCTGCGCTGCTATTGGTTCACGCTGAACGATGCCTTACCCACAGCTGGATGCAAGCACCAACCAACCAACCAACCAATGAGATTTCTGGAAATGTTCTTTATTTATGTGCACACTTGCTTCCATGACGAGCCCAAAGTGCCCTTTGAATATGAATGTAACCAGCTGGTGCCTCAGATTCTCATCAGATTCTGGCTGAAGTGTCTCAAACAATCAGCAAACCAACACGGACACAAATTCAACTACTAAATGCCATTTTTCCCTTCTTTTTGTTCATTTTTTTGTTTTGATTTTTGCAATTTGACAACTTTTTTATTTTATTTCTAAAGCTCAATGTTGATCATTCAAGAGCACCAAAACAACTTCATTTGTGATTCAATTTTTCTTTTTTGAGTGCATCAGAGTAGACAGATGGAGAATAATCCACCCACATGTAAGAGGAAATATTTCCTGTATATATTGCTCGCCTCGACATCCCAGTCTCACACATGTGCGCCCAGCTCTACAGTACATGGACAACTGATGTGGATGGATGCATTAATGAATAGACGTGACCTAGACTGGAGAAATTGTACTTTTATACAAACCCTTTGTATCTATTTAAAAAGAAGAATCACAGTATTTTGAATATTTCCTATTACTACTTAACGACCCATGAAGTTATATATTTATCAAAAGTATAGTTTTTAATGCAGATATATGTATTTCATTGTACATACGGTAGTCATTAGAGTTTAGTTATTCTCCTTTTTGTCTTCGTGTCCAGTTTCTTTCTGTCCGTCTCTCATGTGTAATATAAGCTGTCTGTCCTCTAGTTTTCATCAAGGTACTGACTTTCATCCTCAAATGAGAATTGAAGTGCCTGAGACTTTGCCATATAACAATAAACATCAATTAAAGTATATTTATCAGTGTCTCGTCTTGTTTGATGACCCACAAAGCTTAAGTAAACATAACATTTATGGGAAATTAAACGGCACTGAGGATCACGTTTTCCAGTTGTGTTTCTCTTACCACAGCCTGATGGGAAAACATTTCTTTGGGTTTAATCTGAAGTTTTCAGTCTGTGCTGCGACTGCTGGGTTTCTAAATGCTTCTCCTTACCTGTTTAGCAGAAGAAAAGAAGGTATTAATTTTTTTTTTCTCTACAAAAATTTTATTTTTTTAAGACAAAATGTTAATGTCCAACATTTAGCAAAATGTTCTAAAAAAACTACCACAGAACAAAAAGGTGCTGGATGCAAAAAAAGATCAAAACAGCCGCACACTTAAATCTCATTCACACCAAATTAGCTTTCGGTCACAAAGACCGTCCTCAGAGCATGAGACACCCGGCCAGATATACAGATCATATGGTCTTTCACAGGAGGAGGGGGTCATCAATTAACATTAAACACACCTTAGGTGATTGGAGACGCACTGTTTTTAGACTACAACACAGCATTAAATGAAAACATGCTCACAGGTGTATATACATCTTAAATGTTGATCAGAAACAATGTCGATCAAAAACATAACAAAACGTAGCATTTCACCCAGAGACATAACATACAGGTGTCAAGAAAAAGAAAAGAAAAATGCCACAAATGTGAAGCAAAAGCAAAAAAACAGGCTAAATAATATAAATCGAAGCAGAATGATCTGAAACATCAATAATTTCATCTTTGTAAATTCAAAAGGCAAAGATAAAATCGCTTCCTTAGTACTTAATAGTAAAATTTACTTTTAATGAAGACTTGAAGATAAAAGCATCTATTATAAAAAATTTGCGGTTTGCAGTAGGTTGAGATTTTATTCATAAATCAGTATAAGTCAGTGTTTTGGCACAACTTTAGTTACTGGTTACTTTGCAGATTCGATTAATAATACAAAATAAATGTAATAAATTATGCGTTATTGTAGGTTAAGATAAAAATTTATTGATCCCGGGGGAAATTCACAGCTACCCAGCTGATAAAGTATATAAAGTAATTAAATTATACTCCAATAATTAAAAAAATGTTCTGAAATAGGCCATTCTGCGTAATGAGTACTTTTACTTTTGGTACTTTAAGTATATACTGATGCTAATACCTTTTGTACTTAAGTAAAATTTTGAATGCAGGACTTTTACTCGTAACAGAGTATTTCTACACTGTGGTTTACTACTTTTACTTAAGTAAAAGATTGGAGTACTTCTTCCACCTCCGCCTTTAAGTGAGACAATGTGACTTTTTGAATGAAGACATAGCACATTAATTCTCTGATTAATGAAAAGTTGAATTCATAGCTTACATCCTTACTCGGTCTGGTGTGACCAGTAGCTTCAGTGGCTAATGTTACCAGATGTTAGCAAACTTTACATAGATTTTGCTGTATAATAGACAAACTGAGTCAGTTCACTCTACTTGTGCCTTACTGCTACAGTTAATTTTTGGTGTTTATCATTATTTGTAACTTGTGGCCACAAAGTTACATCGGCTCACTTATAGCACAAAATAAATATGGACAGGACAGAAGGTAAATGAAGTTAACAGGCAACATATCAACAGATTGGAGATCTGAAGGGTTTTCACCAACATGAGTAGGAAGCGAGTTTAGTTACTGTTATTTGGGTTTAGTGAACGAGTTTCTGGAGGTCAAAAATCTGACAGCTGAGTCACTCAGGTTAACGGAGCCAGCTGTTTTCTGACTGGACGGCTTCCTGAGGGATGGAAAGAGCAACAGCAGTAAAATAAGTGTCATGAACAAGTTTAAGAGGTTTTTGTGAGCAGAGTTATATTAAAGAGTATATTTCCAACACAACAAACTGAATCAATTTTGTTTTTTAACTGATATTTGGTGATTGAAGTCCTTAAATATCAAAATGATAGCCTCTATTAATTTAAAATAGGGGGGATGATGAGTGTTAGTTAATGTTTTCTCCAAAATATATGTATTGTTTGTAAAAGTAAACCTAAATTTAACACAAGGGCGATATTCTTTCCACCAGAGCCCGTTAACAGTTCTTGCACTATAATTTTCTGTTTCTACAAGACAATTCTGTTGTTAAGTCGACAAAAAGGAAACTGAAACAGGACTTCAACAAACAACACTGCCCCCTGCAGACCCAGTAGGTGAATTTCAAGGTCTGAACAAACCTGTGGAGAGGCACGTGGGTGCTGCTGGACCCAGCTCCCATCCTAGACAGTATGTGTTTGTGTTTCAGTGTGGGACGGGGTACAAGGCCGAGATCGCCCGGCCTGTAGCGGGCCAGCTCGAACTGGAAACTCAAAGCTGGATTCAAGGTCCCTGCTCTGTAAAGACACAAGAAACAGGATGACAAAGTGCTCAGTTTGGTTTCACTCAGCTGAGACTTATTAAGCATATTAAAGTCATTGATTATTTCTATATGTAGTTGATGGATACTATAGTCTCACAATGTGGTGCACAATGCAGATCAAAGAGCCCACAAAAAGCTACAAAATTGTGGTGGTACGCAAAACAACCAGTCTCTCTCTCCAGTGAGAGAGTGATTTTATGACCTAGCTGCTGCAGGGTCAGAGATCTGCAGCTCATTCAGTTTGTCTTTCTCAGCGGTCGAGTTGGTGAGTGTGGGTCTGTCCAAGACTACCAGCAGCTTCTGCATCAGCAGCTTCCACTGGAGGACAGAATCCACCTCCGAGTCCTGCTCGGTAGGTGCCTCCTGCAGGGAACAGAGCCAACATCAGAGCTGAAGTCATGAAATCATTTCTAAGAGGCTGAAACAATCTCAATGGCTCAGATAAATATCAGTATTCATGTTACTATGTAATGTTGCTAAATTGCTTATATTGTTCAGTGCATTATTAGCCTACTTAATTAACAGTGGTGTAAACCTTATGCTTTGCATGACATGATACAACTTCAATTGCAGGCAGCAGCTTAACATTTGTAGATATTTCAAATGTCACTCTGATGAACTGTCACAAGATTCCTCTTAGTAATATACAATTAACAAAGATCAATATACACACAAGTATCTGTTTTTTGGGTTAACTTCTTACACTTCTACGTCTCCCATTTACATGAGTAAGAGTCATTTAGCTTAGTGGTAAAAATGCTTGAGAGTGTATTCCTTAGCAGTTCAGCTGGTTTGATGATATGGATCATGGTGTAGTTATTGTATTGTGACTTAAAGGGTCATCTAGGCTAATTAGTTAACACGGATAACTGTCTTATTGCTAAGAATGTTTAACCTCCCCATTTTTACATTACAACCAACTAACAATGTCCAACTAAACTAGATCTTTGTTTATTAGTTAAAAATAATTACAACTTGGTTTTTGACCAATAAATAAAGATGTGTATCTTTTTCACACTGTTATGTTTTTTAGTGCTAGCACCTCTTCTGGTTTTGCTGAAGCACAGAGCTCCCTTTCGTTAACCTCCCTGTTTGTCACAGAAACATACCAGTGAAACCCCCCCCCCAATAATTTAGCAATTAGGCTTACATTTGGCAAATATGTCCTAAAATAAGACACTTGAACATGTTTGTGTGTCCTGATGTTCCTGACGTGGGGTGTTTAGGGTCAGGACTTATTTTACCATCAGGGCTTGTCTGAGTGTGATGGCTGCTTCCTGCATGATGCTCTTCATCCTGCTTCTCTTCCTCCTCTCCTCCTGTAGCTCCGCCTCCAGCCGACTCACCTCCGCTCTTTTTTTACCGCACTGCTGAGACAGTGAGGCCTGGTCCTGTCTGAAAACAAAACACTGACAGTTTTATGCCATTTCCCTACAAATGTCACTAAAGTTTAATTTAATCAGTTCTCACTATGTGTTTACTTTCAGTACAATGAGTGAAGCCTCTGTCTTCTAGTTGGTGCAGTCCAACACGTGCACTGCTAAATTCAGACCTTTCATTCCCTACTGTTGTCCAAACTAATTTTAGTTCACATGCCTGAAACTCATCAACTGTCTGCTGTCTTTTTATGCAGATTGTAGCTTGTACT
This sequence comes from Siniperca chuatsi, assembly GCF_020085105.1. NCBI lineage: Eukaryota > Metazoa > Chordata > Actinopteri > Centrarchiformes > Sinipercidae > Siniperca > Siniperca chuatsi. Next base: position 5,145,210 of record NC_058046.1, read on the forward strand.
TTAGATGAAAAACTTCCACAAAATGTCACTGATACTCAAGATAACAACCATGTTGCAGCTGTATTTCTTATTGGACATTTGTTTCTTAAATCCACATCATGGGATTCTTCTCTGCATTTTTGTATTTTTAATTTTTTATGTGGTATTGTCATTTTTTTGTTTTTCGTCAGTGTATGTAAACGTATGTAAAAAAAAAATCATCATCTCTAATAATAATAAATTTGATTGAAACTTTCAACATACTAAAAGGCGTTTTACACAACAAGTTAAATAAAAGAACCACAAAAACTTTTAATGAGCTTATCACCTTTTTTATTTTTTAAAGTCTGTTTTTCTTTGTTAAAAAGGTCAGAAACTACACTAAATTACTGTATTTACTTAGGTCATGTTCCAGTGTCTCATGCTGGATATTTTCATGGTCAGAGCTGCAGTCAGCTGCATTAAATCAAGGCCAATTAGTCCTTTCAGTTAAGTTCAGTTAAGAGTGTGCTTCAGTGTTCCTGCATGTTCCAGTCTTTTGCTTTTGGTATTTGTGTGTGCAACAAAGTATAATTAATTGGCTTTTTGTGGCATAATTACTAGGCTTGTTATTTTAGTTCAAATGTGCCTGATTAGCTTTGTAAGTTGACCCTCACGAGTCAGCTCTTACTTGTCCTTACTTGTCCTTCATCCTAATGATGCGTAATCTCCTCAGTCTTTTACTTCTACTACTAATAAAAATAACAAGGTAAATAATATGAGTAATAACTGAATCTACTGAAAGGAACAGCCTGGTTTAAAGAGTTGCCGCTGCTAGTTTGAAATTAAAAAAAAACTGTGGATTTGTTTTGTTTTGTTTTTTCCAGAAACCTTGTGGGTTTTTACTCAAAATTGAGATATTCTTGTTAATTGCTCTGAACACTGAAATAAATGGAGAGAATATGAGTCAGTATGTGGATATGGTACGGACAGTAGAGACAGAGTAAACTTTGACCTGAGTGCCTCCATCTCAGCCAGGACTCCTGTGTGTTCGGTCTGAAGCTGCTTGAGTTCTTGCCGACAGTCTTTCAGCTCCACCTGCAGCTGCTGACACTTTTCTGTAAGCTGCTCCACCACCTGACGGAGAGAAGATGTCCAGTGTTTTTAGTGAATCAAATAGTTTTTAATATTAAAATCCAGGCCCAAGGAAAGACAAAATTAATGTTATGTTAATGTGGTGGTGGGAAAGAAGACAAAAATTAAACTGTTACAGCTTCGAGTGCTTCTTATTTGCCACTGCACTTCCAGACTAACAATCCTCGCTAAGCAGATATTATGTAGAATAGTATATGAACCAGAAGCCAGCCCATTAAGGAGAGTATTTACCCTGACAATGGGACTTTAGGAAAAGCCCAGGAGTCACCAAAAAACATAAAGATTCATTATCTGGGGACCATGAATATCTGCAGCAAAATACAGATACATTGGGTTTTCAGGCTTGTCAATTGTTAGTCAAGAAATCATCCTCTGGGGTCCATAAATATCCACACAACAAAATCTCATGACAATATGGTCAGTAGTAGTAAAGATACAGTCTCCTTACAGACCCCACTTGTAACTGGGAACAATTTGACATTTTTTGGCTGGGGTACCTATTTCACAATACATTTAGTTACATCAGCTAATCACTGTTATTTTAAATCATTTGGCAAAAAAATGTTTTTTTCTTTCCTGACAGAAAAATGTAGTTCTGTGTGATTGGAGTGAACAGTAGGACCTTATAGCACCAAGTTTAAAAATGTTTTTTGATAGAGGACTTTAAATCTTAATCATATAACCCCCAAAATATAAAGAAAATAACATGAAACTTTCAAAAAACACAATAAGAATCTACGGATACCCAATTTTGATGCATTAGTTGACAAGATCTTAAAATTACAAGGTCGTTCATTACAATTACAACTCGTGTGTGCAAACATCATCAAACCCACTGAGCCCAAGCAATGAATAGATAGATATCTGTTTATTGGTAAAAAAAAAACTTTATTATCCAGGACTCTCACCTTCTTGCGGATGCAGCTCTTGCGGGACATCTCGCTGAGCATTTGCTCCAGGATGTCCACATCCACACTGAGCCGACTCTTACGGTCTCGCAGGGCAGAGTTCTCCCCCATCAGGACCCGTGCCTGCTCTGACAGCTGGCTGAACAGAGCCTTAACCTCTGTGTTCTCCTGAAGGGCCAACCTGGTCGTCTCCGGGACCTTCTGGTCCACCAGGTGCTGCACCTCTGCCGCCATGACCGCCACGTGGCTCTCCATGTCCTTCTCCAACCTTTTGTCAGGGAACAGAAGAGAGGAGAGTGGGAGAGTAAATCATTTAGGCATAGTATATTTAATAATCCTGAAGGCAAGTCAAGTTTATTTAGCCCTGTACATAACAGCTTTTTACCTTCAATACAAAAAAAGCCTGGAATGTTACGCTATTTCCACACATTTCTGCCATATTGTTGATTTTTTTATTTTTTCATAGCTAGGATAGGCTATGATCGTTAGCTGTAATTTCAGATGTAATGCTGTCAGTATATCAGCAGTCTCAACCTCTTGTTTTCCAGCAGCGCTTTCATCTCCAGGCTGTGGACGGCAGCCTTGTGTTCCTCCTTCTGACTGGCCAGCTGCTTCTCCAGAGACTCCATGTTGGACATCAGCTGCTCCTTCTGCTTCTGAAACTCCTCTAGACTAGCAAGCCTCGCCGCTTTGGAGGAGGAGAGAGGAGAGGAGAACGAGAGGAGAGAGTTAAACCTTAGTGGTTCCACTTACTGAGGTTTAATGCAAACCAATGAGTTTGTTTCTACATCCAATTTGTGTTAAATGCAGTGTAGAGGTTGCTAAACTGTTCAGCCAGCCATCTTGTTTGTTGCCATGGTGAGTGAATGTACTGTAGTTACAATGTGTTGATGTTACAGGTCCAATGAAACCAGTTAATACCAATGTAGTGTATAATTGGGCTATCTAGCGTTAACTGGCTAGAAATTCATTGTTGTCATATTTCCATACCATCCTTGTCAGTGTGTAAAAGTTTGTAAAAGATTAATCTCACGCTCAGGTGTCTATAAATAAAAATGTCTATCTACTAAAATGTGATCATAGGTTTTGGGTTGGAGGTGTGAATTTTAAGTGAGTCAGTGTGCAAAAGAACTGTTTATATTTCACATGTGCTGTAGTAGCTATCATAAATTAATTAATTAATTTCCAACAGGGTGGAAGATGTGACAATGTCATGCTGTGTGGAAAACATTTTTCTTTGATATTTGTATTATTTTCTCAATCAAATAATTATGTCTCAGTTTTATGTGGAAAAACATCAAACCACAGAAAAGTTCTCAAAATCTCAAATCGTTTCATGAGACCAGCGTGCTACAGTGAGAGCTGAACTGGACCCCAGTTTAACCCACAGAGATATTCAATCTCACCAAGTGTCATGTTTTCTGCGGTGAGTTTTTCGATCCGGTCTTGAAGCTCTTGCCTCAGTCGACTGTGCTGCAGCTGCAGGGCGTCTCTTTCCTTATCGGCAGCCTGCCGCTGACTCTCCAGGCGCTCTTTCAGCTCGTCCACCTCGTCCTCCTTTTCCAGCAGGGAGCGTTTCAGATACTCAACAATGTCCTTCTTCTCCTTCTCCAGTGCACTGTACTGAGAGTTTAAGTCCTTCTTCTGCCTCTCTAGTTGGTCACATTTCAGCTGATATCTGGAGGAGGAAGAGGGTCATGCAGGCCCAAGGGTTAAGGACAAAATAACATACTGTATGTACAAAAGGGTGATGTGTATCTTCTTCTGTATTTCTGGCAGACTGGATGCCATGCATCACATTGCTGCCTCTCACAGGGTTGTGATAGTTGCATGCTGTATTATGGTTCATTTTTAGCATGCTGGAATTGCATTTCATTCATTTGGCGGATCCTTTTGTCCAAAGTGACTTACATTAAGTGCACTCAACCTCAGTAGGAACAAGAAATAGGTGTCATCAAAAACTGCAGGTGTAACCCATTGAATTGTGATTGAAGCTGGTCTGAAGCACACTTACTTTCACTTCAAGGTAGTGATAATTCTCGGTGCCCATATTTGGAGTGGGCCTTCGGAAATTCAAACACATTTTTAAAGAAGGCCACCAGAGCAGGTGAACGCCTCAGTCTAGGCTTTAAAATCAGACATTATTAAGTAAAAGTAAGAATACGACAATGGAAAAATACTCCATTACAAGTAAAAGTGCAGAAGTATTATCAGCTAAATGTACTTAAGGTATTAAAAGTACTCATAATACAGAAACATGGCCCCTGTGAGTGTTATATTATTATGTATCATATTTTTAGATTATTAATTATCTACACTGTTGTTGATAGTAGTACTAGTAGTAGACTAGTAACTATAGCTGTTCAATAAATGTAGTGGAGTAAAAAGCACAGTATTTCCTTCTGAAATGTAGTTAGTGGAGCAGAAGTGTAAAGGACCATAAAATGGAAATACTCAAGTAAAGTACCTCAAAATCTCACATAAGTAAAGTACATTAGTAAATGTACTTAATTACTTTCCGCCATTGGTTATGTGTTATGGCTAGGTATCTTGTATATACACTTTGAAAGAGTCTAATTTCAATGTGATAACACAGCTAACGAATGACAAGCTAACATAGCATACTACATTACGACAGTGCAAATGACGTAAAAGTTGCGCTGAAGTCATATTTTAATTTAAGTTTAAAAAACAAGACTAACAAAATTATTTACAAAGTATTTACTCGCACGAATAAACATGTTATCACATCATTCCCATTAAAGGAACTTACACTGACTTATTTTACCTAGAGTTAAATAGAGAAGCGCTTTTTCGTGTATAACAGCCTCACCTCTCCAACTGCTCGTTCAAAAATCGTATTTGAGTCGGGTATAAAGCCTTCTCTTTGTCGTCAGAAGCGGTTTTATCTGCGGGAGTCGGGGAACTCTCCTTTTTCGATGTTTTCTTGACTTCATCTTGTTTGTCGCCGCTTTTCTTATCCTTCTTTTTGGGCATAGTGTCAGAGAAAGTTGGCTAAAAGTTTACGCTGAGAGCCAGCGGAGAAACTAAACTGCGTTGTTGCTAGGCAATGCTGCCTTCATGGACTCCTCGGAAAGTTTTCATCCTCACACGGGTACTGTGACGTTCAAGAGGATGAAAATAATGATAATGTGGATCGGGTATTCCTAATTTTATCAGTTTTTTAACAAATATAGTCTTGCGCAAATATGTATTAAAGTTATGGCGTTTAATCTAATGTTTTATTGGTGTTTTGACCATATTTTTAGAGTGATTAATTTGATCAGGTTAATTTACACTGCGAAATCCGATAGTTTGTAAAGCCACCCCCAATTTGTCCAGACCAGGTCCAGACCAGATTGAAAAATTTGGTTAAATCAAGATCTTATTTTTCCTAAAATGTAAAGGGTTGATAAGAAATGATAAAATACAAAATAATAATAAATAATATAAAATGTCACACTAACAAACACGTTGATGTTTCACAGGCTACGGTTTAAAGGCTTGTTGGTAACCCCATTACGTGGTTGTGTGTATTGAAAGTGTCCAAAAGAAACTGAAAGATATTGAATCCCTGCTCAATTTTTTCTCAGAATAGGCAACATAACCATCTTCTCAAGCCTTACATATGTCACTGGCACACTATGTTGAGTGATAATATTCTACAAAATAAAGTTTTGTTTTGTCATTTTATCACTACTAAAATATGTCTTTATTATTAGACCCAGTTTACAGAGTGTATACATTATTAGATATTATGAAATTGAGCCACCCTCCCAGTGGTGTGGCCATGACCTCTGGCCCCCTCTACCCATGTGATGATTTCCAACTCAGTGGTTCCCTTGGGTGGTGGGAGCCAGTATTACATGAAAACCTGAATACGTTGCCTGGTTGCATGCAGGGGAAAAAATGCTAAATTCTTTGCAATGTAAATTGTGTGTTTCCATATTTTCCCCTCATGCCATTAAATGTCTTCTGTTGCCGAGAGAACAACCTCATCTTTTCATATGGTGCACTGGCCTCGCTGCTGTTTCACTCTGCAGCCTGTTACTGGATGGCTCAGAGAGCAGTCATACTAATAGAAAGGTTAAATGTGTTAAATCACAGACTTCATTACTGCATTATAATCTATCATTATTACCTTATAGAGGCAATTAAACTCAGTGTTGTAACCCTGCTTTCAGTTACCTTACAGCACCAGGACCTCAGCCAATGAAGTGTAGCAGTTATTTATCTTGAACGGGTGATTCAGCGCTGTGTAAATGCTTGCTTTTTAATTGGTAACTTTTCGTCCCCCCTCCATTTGGCTGCAGGGATTTTTAATTGGGTGCCTGTGTGTTTCACCTCACTTCACTCCCTGCCTATAAATCCACTTGGCTGACTGACTGACCAGTGTGGAGGTTAATTCAGTTTCAGCTCAGTCAAGCCTAGGAAATTAATGAGAGAGTGTATTAATTCACCACGTAGCATATCAGCCGTCATGAAAAAAAGAGCTACAGTAAATATATTTTAGTAGGATGCTACTCAGATATTACAGCATGACTACAAGCCCAGGGGGGGAAGAGCACAGTAATTCCACTGGCTATTATAAATTGAGTACCATAGACACAATACACGCTGCTGCAGGGAGGCACAATGATATTTAACTGGAGGAACTAATCGGCATCAAAAGTAATTCAGTTGCAGTTCAGTCAAACAAACATTTCTGTACCACATGATTTTGTCAGGAATGTATCTCAGCAGCTACACACACAGATTTTTGTGTTTTCACTTTTGGTGTTAAGAGGATACGGTTAAATATGTACTTTGTTGGCTGAAATGTAATTGAGTTGTATAAACTCTCTCTCTCTTTGGGATCTCTAGAGATTTACTAGTACATCATGAGCACCTATAAAACATCCCTGGGACCCGTCACTTTAGACCCGGTGAACACCCAAAGAAGGGACAACAGGAATTGAGATCAATGAGTAGTCTTCCAAAATCTGCAAGCATCCTATTTTTTTGTCAAACTAGCAAGTTGTTTACCACCAGTTTAACTCCCATTAAGCCATTTACCACTGACTGGTTGGTCGGATATCACTCTGCAAGATTTGCAAATGGCAGGCTTGTAAATAGTGTGCACAGAAACACAGTGGTTCAGGTATTTCTTAAAAATAGACAAGATGATGTGTGCAGATGCAAGGACTGATCTCAAATCTTGAGCTAAAGGGACTTTTTATTTTAAGTAGAAAATGTCTGCAAGGTTACAGATCGAATATTCACATCAGTTGTACATTTGACCTTTCTTTCAACCAGGTTAGTACCCCAGAGACAAAAGAGTTTACTGAATCTCTATGTTTGTAATATTGTACTTTTTACTCCACTACATTTGTTTGATAACTTTACTTACTAGTTACTTTGCATGTTCCCATTAATAACACAAAAATATAATCAACAAATAAATCATCATGCAATATTATAGATTAAGATAAAACTCTATTGATCACGGGGGGGAGGACATTCACACGCTACCCAGCAGAAGTAAATAAAGTATATAAAGTAGTTAAAATTAGCCCCACTTTTACCAGCTGCAACATTAAAGTGATATACACATTAATGCATCAATATTTATCATAACATATTATACATTGTTCTGTAATTGGCCATTCTGCATAATGAGTACTTTTACTTTAAGTATATTTTGATGCTTATATTTTTGCACTTAAGTAAAATTGAATGCATTACTTTTACTTGTAAGAGAGTAGGCCTACTTCTACACTGTGGTACTTCTTCCACCTCTGTGGTAGTTACATAAACAGAAATTCACATGGTAACAATGGGCTTATTTTTTTTTTTTAAATTATTGTTTTAGTAATAATTAAAGTGTGAATCAGAGTGAGTGCAGCTGAGTGATGCCACGGTTCTGCCAGCTTTCTCCCCCGCTTCCAGCTTGTTTCCTCCCACAAGCCACGGCAGCAGTAGGGCGGGGAAGGACGGTGACCTTATAGCCTCCATCCTGGCACCAGTACAGGCTTTAACCAGCCGAGCCTGCCGGGGCAAACTCCAACATAGTAGCTAAAGCCTGACTCTGTTTTCGTTCCTGGGCAGGTCTAGCAGTTAGCACCAGCTTTCTGTTTTTATTTCCAGTAGCGATGAGCAAGGACAAGCACAGCAAGCAGGTGCCGGAGTGCACTGGACCTCTGTCCCCATCCAAAGGCCAGAAACCTGCGAGGATGCCCAAGTGCTCCCGCTGTAGGAACCACGGCTATGTGTCTCCTCTGAAGGGACACAAGCGTTTCTGCAACTGGAGGGACTGCCAGTGTCCCAAATGTAAACTGATAGCTGAGAGGCAGAGAGTCATGGCGGCCCAGGTAACCGTTATTTTACCGGTTAGCGCGGCTAGCTTAGCTTGAGCTGAGCTGAAGTGTTGTAAATACATTATTTCTGCAGTCTGAAACAGAAATTACAACTTTTACTTGTTTAGATTTTTTTTTTAAATTTATGTTTGTATACTTTTTTAATCGCCGTGGACAGTTTACTTTAATTGTTTTTCCTAATTTTCATTTGTGTACTAACAGGCCAAAGCAATCTAAAATGTCAACCTAGCTAGCTTAGTTTATACACAGCTAGCTTACACAACTTTATTTACTGTTAATATGTTTTATGAGTATATTGCTACACTTGTTGCTAACAGCAGGTTCATAAATATAAATTAATTAACAAGTAGGCTACAGTATATAGAGCAGCTACTTTTGTCCATATTTTGTGGTTATTTACTTTGTAACTTTGTATTTGGTATCTTGAAGCAACATTTTAGATGTTTTTAAAACAACCATTTTTGAGTAGGCTCATTAATAGTTATATTTTGAGATTAAGTGACACTAACTATACATTTTAAAACTATGGCATGTAGCTAACACACTGACAAATAGATAAATAAATAGATAGTACTTACATTTATCCTAATGGAAATTTGACAGCAATCGTTGTCACAAAAGAAACAAACAAACAAAATAAAATCTTTCTCTAAAAAGTTAACTAAACAAGGGTCTATCTAGGGCTGGATTGTGTGGGTTATTTTTTATTATCATTATACCATTTTTTCTTTCTTAACTGATTAATCGTTTGGTCTAGAAAATGTCAGAAAAATGCTCATCACAATTTCCCACAGCCCAATGTTACAAATTCAAATTGCTTGTAATGTCCAATTAATATTCCAAAACCCAATGAGATTCAATTTGCAATGATGTAAAACAGATAAAAGCAGAAAATACTCAAATTTAAGAAGTTGGTATCAGAAAATGTTTGGAATTTTTGCTTTAAAAGTGACTCAAACAATTAACCGATGATCAATATATTTGCTGATAAATCGATGAACTAACTGATTAATAGTTTCAGCTCTAGACCTAACTTTAGTACATACGATAATAGAGCCTGGTAATAAGAGGTACATTGGTAATGTAAGTGAAGTAGAATCTGTATATTGATGTCTTCTGTCTATTGGTATGGCTGCAAATTGCAAAAGAGTTTTGTAACTTATCTCACTCATAATATATTTTATTTTCACACCTATAATGAATTAATTTTCATTTGCAGTGTTGTATTGGTAGACACAGCAATAGCATGACATGAATATGGCATCAGTCCTATCCATTTAATACATACACTGCTTTGTTTTGTAAGAAAACAATAAACAACACAAGGAATTATAACACATTTAAAAAACAAGTGGCGAGAGACAAAGATGTCGTTGGAGCAATTGAATTTCATTTGAAAACATAAAATTTACATGAAGTCAGCACAGTGGACAAGACATCCAACCTATTCATAAGCCATAGTGTATATTTCTTAGGAAAAAGTGATATATAATCATGTACAAATGATGTATTATTATTATTTTGTAGCATTATCTTTGCATTATCACGCAGATATTGTATCTGTTCTGCAAAGTCAGCAGGTAAGGGTAATGTTATTTCTTTTCCTCCCCTCCAGGTCGCCCTGAGACGACAGCAGGCTCAGGAAGAGGAACTTGGGATTTGTAGTCCATTGTCTCTGTCCGGCCCTGAGGTGATGGTGAAGAATGAAACTGGAGCGGACTGCTTGTTCTCTGTGGAGGGACGATCCCAGACACCTACCAGTACCTCCACTTCTTCTCTTGCTGTCACAGGTGAGGTATTGCCAACTTACTGTCCTGCCATATCCTCTCACTACCCTCTAATGTGCCACACTGCTAATGTAGCTGACACCTGATTATACAGCTGTACAGGTGAGTCCTTGTGTCCAAACAACAGCTCCGGAAAATACAGAAAACGTATTTGGAGATTCAGAAATAATTCACGCTGAAGTTTTCACAGAAATTTTACAGACTGGTGAAGGCTAAAATGAAGAGAAGCAACAGGAAGTGATACTTTCTATGGGTGTGTGTGATGTTAACTAACAAAACACGGAATTTTTTGAATGAAATGCACTAAAATCAAAATAAAACCTGTATACCCATTTATAGCAGCAATAGGGAGTTTGTTTTGCCACTCAGTGGTGGTGAGGGGTTGGCATCACATGAAAAAGTGACATCAGTACGTATTAGGGTTGCAGCGGTATACCAGTTTCACGGTATCCCGTGGTATGAAAATTGACGGTTATCGTGCCATGTACATTTGCTTTATTGATTTATCTACGGTATTGAATTCTGCCGTATTAGTGTTTAGTTTATATCAAGCTTCATGTCTGTCAGGACATAATATTTTGTGAAATTATAATAAAGTGTTCGTTCAACCAAAAAAACCCTTCTGTTTTCATTCCTTTAAGGGTCATTGTAACTGATAATAACAAAAATAATTGTGTAATACTGTATACAGTGAAACCGTGATATTTTCTGACACGGTTATCGTACCGTAAAAATCTCATACCGTTGCAGCCCTAGTACATACTACATAACCAATATAAATGCACAATCAATTCTTAAGTCAGATTTGATCTAAAAGCCTTTAAAAGTCATTTCAATAATCAGTGGTTTCCTTGTAATTGATAGAAGTGTTGGTTTCAGGGTTTGTTTTGATCACTTGAACAGTTCACAGTTTTCAAGCAAAATGACAAACAAAACCTATTTCCAACATCTCAGTTGTGACAATTTACCTTTCGTCATATGTGATAATAAAAATAATGTCTTTAGATTTGGCTGGACAAAAACAAGCTCTTTGATGACACCACATTGGACTTTAGGAAATTATGCTGGGTATTTTTCACTATAATCTTGACATTTTATAGACCAGTAGACCAATGAATAATCCATTAATTGAGAAAATAATAGTTACAATTAGTTACATCCCTAATTATAAGCCCTCATTTTAACTTTGAAATGTATACATTTAAACAACCATATGCATTTATACAACTGTGGACTGTGTGTTCAAAATGTTCTCATTTGCTGACCAAGTTAGTAAAACCCTAATGTTTATGGATAATGACATGCTGAGTTTTCTTATTATGTTTACCAATGATGACAGAGGAGGGTCGCACTCAATGACAAGAAGTCACTTTGTTTACAGAATACAAAATATTTCCGGCTGTCCGGCCTTCGTCAGTGTCACGATCATGCAGTGTAGATGCCTCTTACTTAACAAACACACAGGTGATCCACTTTAAGGTAATTGGCATTGCACCTAACATCACAAAACTAGCACTGTCCATTAGACATCCCTCATATTTCTTCACATATCAAATTTCAATATGCATTCTAATCATAAATAGACACTATAGTCAAAGAGTTATAGCAGTATCTTTTAGTGTCTACATCAGAATATAAAGGAAGGAAGGACTTGTACAATATGTACAACCTTTAGGATCCAAGCATACTTTGTGGAAATCAGGTGGGGAGCTGTTCATCAAACACTGAAGTCCACTGTGTGATAATCCATGAAATGATTAGTGCTCACCATGTTTTTGCATGATGTGCAGGATCTACATGGAAAACTCCCTTTTAATAAAGCAAATATTCCTTCTAGATCTGCTTTTACTAGACGGTCCTTTAAATTTGTGCCTCTTTTGTAAATAAACAATGGTGGATATTCAAAGATGTTGTTCAAAGCAGCATCAGAACAAATGGTTACCAGTGTTTATGAGTTGTGGATTGACATTGAATTGTTTATGTCTTGAGTGAATTTGTTGTCTGTTAAAATGCATTTCTTTGAAAAGCCCGGTCAACAGCTGACGTGCTTCTGAAAACCTCTTATCTTTAAAACATTGTTGCATAATTTCACTTTGTTCCATTAATTCTTTTTCTGAACTACAAATTCTCCTAAGTCTATAAAATTGACTTAACGACAAACTTGTCTTAAGAGCAGTGGGATGACAACCTTCGTAATTCAGAAGTTTTTATCAGTTGGCTTTCTGTAGATGGTGGTGGAAATCCTATTATTTAATTCTGACAGTTTCACATCTAGAAACTTTCAGGCTGTAAACTAAAATTGCAAATTTTTTTGTTTGATAGGCAGCAAAAAAGCCACAGTCTAAGATTAGAAAAGCCTTTATTGATCCCCAGAGGGGAAATTTGGGTTGTTGGAGCAGCACAAGGACAGAAATAAGTACAGATAAATAGAGAAAGAAAAAAATTAATAATAAGCGTTATATTAAACTAAAAACAGAAACTATACAAGAGCAATAAAAGACAAAATTACAAGGCAAAAGTGACAGTGGTGTGGTGTCTGTTCAGTCAGTTATTTTGTGAGTTATATTTGTCAGAAAGACTGAATTAAGTCCACTGTTCTTCAGTAATAAAGGACAAGAATACTTTTATAGGCACTGTAGATACCATCAATAAGAGACATTTTCATGGGAAAATTAAGGTTGATTTGGTGGCAGCAGCATGAAAGGGCATGCTTGATGTCCTTCTTGGCTGTAATGTGGAGGCAGACACAGATACCGTGTTCCCTGTCGGCCTGATAGCAAATTTTAGGAGTTGGAATATGACTGTGGTCAAGGCTGCTCATGTCTTGCTCTGATTCTGCTTTGTGTTTATGTGAGAGTGAAGTTTGGGTTTCTGGCTTGGCAACAGAGAGGAAAGACTGAGGTGGAAAAAGGAGTTGAGCACGCTGTGATTCACTGATGACAAGAATTAGAACTGGGACAACAAATGTCATTATCTTTGGCTTCAGTGGTGCACAGTGTCTTCATTGTGTAAGACGGAAAGATCAGGGTCTGCCTGAGAAGAATGTGGCCTTGTTGATAAGGAAAGAACGTCAGATAATGAGTAATGATGATTTGATGGTCATGTTCGTCCTGATAGGGCACACTTCTGTATTGTGATGGTGTGTTGTGTTAGGTCTGCTAATTTGATGTCAAAACCACCTGTCACCTGCAGATGGTGCTGTTGATAGCAATTTGAACTATGGTTGGAATGACCAGAAAAATCTTGTAAAGTTCAAGAAATATGTCTTCTTTTCCTATTGAATGATCGATCAATAGCTCTACTGTAATAGATATCATCGTTGAAGATTGTTTTCATTGTTGATTCATTGGTTTTCAGCATAAGGAAAGACAAGAAAATAAAAACATTAAAATAAAATAAAAACCTAAAAGGCTGCTTGAGCTCTGCTGTTGGGTGCTTAATTGATATAAACATGGTTAGTTTTACAAATTGACTTATTAATCCAAGTAAAAAAAACCAATTGAAACTAGAATATAAATGCATAAATCCATATTTAAAATGTAATAGTGATCTGAAAGTACTGAAATCCAGCCACAAACTTCCTACTTTAGAGTCTGAACTGATCTTTTTCTTATTTGTTGTCTTCTCTGTGTGTGTGTGTTTGTCCAGGGAGTCGCTCGGCGTCGTCCTCTAGCACGATGGCCGGCGGCCGGGCTCATACTGAGGGACCGTCTGACCTGCTGCTGGAAACCTCTTATTACAACTTCTACCAGCCTTCACGCTACCCTACCTACTACGGCAACCTCTACAACTACCAGCAATACCAGGTGACTAACAACAACCACTCTGCTGTTTATAAAAGGGCTCATAGTATGTATTTCACAGCAGTGTACACCCAGTGAACACCCCCCTTCTTAACAGCACATTAATGTTTGTCTAAAGTATGTTGTTGAAATTGTTGATGCTGGTCCTGTGTGTTGGTTACCTGCGATGTTTGTTTAATTTGCCTTGCCTCAAGGGAGGATTTTTGTGCCACCGTTTTTAAACCGCTGGGTGAGCACAGCAGGGGAAATGTGTGTGTGTGTGCCTTGATTAAGCAATATTACACGAGAGGGTGCGCTTTAAAGCACCAATGACCAACAACAAAAATAAAATGTCTATATACAAGCTAAGTGTTTTTGTAAGCATAACTTTATTGTTGACATGGTGGAAAAGCTTCTGAAACAGCATTTAGTCGAGACAGTAAATCTCTTCTGAAACCGTTATACAGTACTGCATTTCAAAGAATTTACAAAATATTATTGAGCATTTACCTGAAAAGAAAGCAAATACAGCTTTTCTGCAACTTTTCCATCCTGTTTTTTCCATAGCTGTGTTCAGGAAGGAACATTTCATCAAAATGAAAGAGTAAAATTTAGTTGATAGATATTTAATAAAAGGCAGATATCCACCCAGTTTGAACCCAAACCCAATTACCCTTACCAGCCAGCACTGGGAAACACTAACATTGTAGAAAAAAAGTTTTATTTTAATGCTAAAATATTCCTTGCAAAAGAAGTATTGTAAGTAAGAGGCTGTATTTTAGTAACGTCTGTTTAACGTCATCTGTCCTGTCTCAGAGTGGTGGCACAGTGGGTAGAGGTATTATAGTGGTTAGACTGATACGCACATTCATTGATAATAATAATTGATAGTTACACTGAAAGATTTAGGATTCAGCCTGTGACCAGTCACATGAGTCATAGGCAAGAGTTTAAATTAAAAAAAAGAGTAGAAAGCCTCTCTGCTCTGTGTTAAAAGAGATGGATTGGATGTTCAGTAAGTGATGGACTGGTGTTGTGTGTGTGTGTGTTTGTTTGTGTGTGTGTTGGAGGGGGAACTTCACATCTAAGCTGCTTCATGCCACAGAAACAGGAGATAAGCTGCTTAGCTATGAATCCCCTCAGCATGAACAAGACTCATCACAAAACTGTCAGTAATATGAAACCCACGTCAGTCAGTTTGCTCATCTGTGTGCACGCACAGCTGGAAGAGATGAAAGTAGCAAACACCAAAATTTGTCTCTCAAGTGAGTGAGTTACATATTTAGCTAAATTTGTGTTGAAAAAAAAAATCTTTTGGGGTATTCATCCACCTTGAAAATAGACGCCACTGTTTGTTTTTCTGTAAAGTTAGAGAAGCAAGCTTGTTATCTGAAGAGTGCCATTTTCATTCACTCAGCACTGACTGCCGAGGTGTCCATGAGCAAGACGATCACTTCCATATAGTACAGGATTGTTGTTGTACCTGGTAGCCTTAAAAAGTAGTTTATTCTGATTGGTTTACGGGTATCCGTAAAACTGATCAGGACACCTCAATTATAGTTCCAGTTAGCAGTTTATCCAAATACTTCTTGGTCATGCTGCATACCAGTTAACTCTCACCACTGAAACACTTCTAGCCATAAGCTGAAGTGACCTCAACCTGCAACCCTGAAAAGTGATATGACAGTAACAGTAACACAAAGCCGGTGCTCCTGATGTATGTGTAGGAAAGCTTGGGGACATTAGAAGTAAATTTTCTTTGGATCTGGTAGTGATTTATATAAACTTTTATTTCTTTGTTTTCCTTAGAGATGGATGAGAGTGTTTGCTTTAATGTCTGCACTTACGCTATAACGTAGGACACATCAGGGAGACAGTACCGAACATCCCGCCAACACACACACTTGGTCCCTCATTCGCCATCTGTATATTCACACTGATTTATGCTTAAATGTATCTCTATTGTGTCAAATGAGATGAGCTTGTGCATGAAGCAAATTAGAGCTATAACTCTCCAGTGATCTCAGATGAGGTGGTTTGTTTTTTTATGAAGAACATTTGTCCACCCCTGCTCTACACCCCCCGTTCCCCCAATAGCAACATCTAGTTTTGGGGTCACTGCCTCCGCTAACCTGCCAGCGCACAGCAGAGCCTGAATTGCAAAGGTTAATGGTATTGTCTGTCGGCAGAAGAACAAACCGCTATGCCTCAGCGCTCGAAGGAGAAAGTGAGCACATTAATGCTAATCAGTTAGCACTCTTTAGCATAATTTAGCCATCCTCCTTTGTGATTTATGATATTTTCAGTGAAGTTGTCAGGTTGAGAGGGCTACGTGCGGTTATTCAAATTCAGGGACGCCTTTTTTGTATTTGCATGAAGAGCTGATTATTTGAAGATGAATTTCACAACATACAGTTACACAATTTGTAACCAGAAATGTATTGTTATAATCACAAAAAGTAATGGAATATTTCTTTCAGTTAATCTTTGTTTTTTATTACCTGAATTAGAATAATTATTATGCCTCCACTGGTAAAAAACAAACAAAGACAAAACAAGCTTTTCTCTTGTGTCTCCTCTGTCTCCTTTACCTGTCCTAAACCTCCACAGTTTAATGGGCAATACTCCAGTTTTAGCATCCCCAACTGAAATGCTTATCCTTGAGTTACTCAATTTTGATTTTGTCTCCATATTTGCTGTGAAGTACTTATCTCTGTGCTCTTTCTGCACTTTCCAGAGAGCACAGTGTCGGGCTATGACGTCTTTTCTCATCGACTTTGCGTTCGCTGAGTTAGTTTCTGAAGGTGGAGCTCTTTTCTCCATCATATCATCATAACATCTGGTGAAAATGTACTTTACATCTTTTTAATAATTATGATTAAAACAATTTTACTATTTTTTTTAGTTATTTTGCTCCAGAATAACCTCATGCTGGTTTCATTCAAGTGCTGTATCTGATGCACAGCTATTTTATTATTTAGATCACTGACAAGTTGAATCGCTGTTGTGTTACATCCGTTTACAATAGAAAGTGCCATAATGGATGTTTATTTACATACATATGTTATGGCTGTATTTATCGGTTTTATTTTACTGCAGGTGCATCTTCAACACACCACCATCTTGCAATTATATTTTTAACATTAAATTCTTAATTTACGGCTAGTTTGTTAGCTAGTTAGTTTATTGACTTAAATACCACTATACAAATAATTATACAAGTAAACTAACTTTACATGATCAAATAAAAACATTAGGTCCAAACAATATTACATACTACACTACAACATTACACTGACTTCTTGCAAGAGCTGTGTCATGGTGCTAACGCGTTCCCTCCAAGAGTAGGTTGCACGCTAGCCAAACACATTCTAGTTTCTGCCGGCACAATAGATCTCTAGTCCTAGTTGTGTAGCCCAGGCCTCTGTGGTTAAGTTATATAAGCATGCTAACTAGCTAACAATAGTAATTTCGGGTAATGTCAGTATGCGTACTGTCATCATTGATGTTGTTAATAAAATAACCACTCAGTTCATTTACAAATACATTCAAATCAAATTAATTTATTGGTTATATTCAACTTCAATTTACCAAATGTTTGTTAATGAGCCCCTGCCCATATTGCCTGCTGGTCATGAGTCCAAACTGCCAAACAGGAAGTGAGAGGATCCAATGGGCTTTGTAGTAGAGGTAACTCAGACTGTACCATGTTGAGTAGAGTACGGGGGAGTTCATTCTTTCAGGTAATAGTGTTTTTAAAGTACCCTGAACAACCTACGTTTTTTAATATTTCTATGTTAGGACAATGATAATAATGATTAGATAATTGTGTTAATGTTTCTACATGCTATTTGAATGGCTTAATTGATTATGAACTAACTTTGGTTTGTGCATAGGAGGAGCTTCCTGTTTAAAAGCAAGGGGTAGAAGCTCATTGTTGGAGCTGAGAGTGGTTTAGTTCAGGTGCAGACCTGGTGGAAGCGTGCTGTGACAGGCCCAATAGCAATGGGCCTAGTCTAAGTTTTTATTTTATTGACTAATGGATTTCCTTATGTTCTTTTGAAAACTTTTTATAAGTTCCTTTTAGACTGAACTGCTTGTTTGTCTGATAAACTACAAATAGAACAACACTGGGTGTCCTCCCACCACCAATCCTTTACAATCTCAATTTATTGGTCATTATCAATCAAGTTTTTGTACCAGTTACTTTATTTTAAACTTTAAAATTGTTACAGTAAAATATTAACTTCCTTTAAATCATCAAGCTAATCTAACAATAGCGATTGTCATAATATAGTGATATATAGGTCTTGAGCTACTAAATCAAAACCCACAAGAAAACACTGTGGTCTTTATCAGTGAAAGGCCATCTACCTCATCCTCGCCTCTCCTGTGCACTCAGCGGTGCTTGGCTGTCATGCAGGTGGATGATGATAATATGAGGGTGGTGTAGAGCTTCCAGACAGGAGATGGTGCCAGATAAGAAGACAGGACCTCTCAGGGAGGTAAGGAAGCCCCCCCAGGAGTCAACAAGTTAGCCAGCGAGTTTAGAGGAAGTACTGTGGATGTGTGGCAGCATTCTCCTCAAGGAAACTGCAGTACATATCTATCTTTGTTATTATAACTTATTCCAGAATGTAATGTAGTGCACACATGTTATTCTTACTTTAAATGATAACACTGGCGTTACTGAATTGTTGTTAATCTCACTTAGCTAATAATGACTTTCTGTCCACAGCTAAAACTCTATCCATCACCTCTGCCAACATTGTGAATTGACATTTGTTTACCTACTAATGCTGAGTGCCATGAAAATGCATTTAGAAACAGGTTCTGAAGATGTAATTGTTTTATAACGTTATCATCAGGTCATCTATGATTCTATGATGTTGCTTGTGTAGAATGCCTTCTTGAGTGTATCTCAGTTGAGAAACAAAAAAAAAATTTCCTAAAGATGCCGTCAGATGTTTCTAGCTTGATGAGATGAGTGTAGAAAGAGGGTGAACCATAACTGTAGGGAAGAGCGTAAATCACACTCCACACACTTTACCCCCAACTCTGTTGATACAAGGTGTGTAACAGTACATAAAATTTATGGTTCAACTTGGTTGTGGGGTCACTGTTCAGTATGATTTTGGTACAGCGAGGAAAACACATGATTGAATTTCCTTTTCATTTATTTTGAAAATGTGATTGAATTTCCTTTTCACTTATTTTGAAAACCACTCAACAGTGGCTCATAGGCCATTCATGGCGTAAACATTAAGGCACTCAATCAATTGTATAAGGTCAGGAAGTAATCTAAAAGAAAACAACACACACCCCAGGCTGTTTTAAACTACCTCTAGTAATAGACACACTTTTGAGCTATTTCCACATATAATGTTACCTGACTTTACTCCTTGTTCAGTGTTGCTATAATTTACTGGAAAAAAACCATGACCCACCCAAATACGGGATAATATGAGAGGGTCTTCTAGCTTTGACTTCCCATTTGCATTCTCTGACCGTAACCTTAAAACCTAAACCTAACTATAGGCTCAGGTGTTACAATTACAGTCAACAGACCTGCATACCTGTGTCTAGCAAGTTGATTGGTACAGTAGATCCAACTCCTGTTTGGATGTGAGTTTGTACAGGAAAAGGAAAAAATGGTACAAGAATGTAAGAAACAGGCACACAAACAAGAACAACTCCTATTTAGTGCATTGTTTGGCATACCGAATCCAAAGTTGCATACCGAATGTAACATCCTGTACTGAATGCTTCTGGACAAATACACGTACAGTTACTCTCCAAGTAGATACAGGTCTGCCCAAGTCCACAAATGTTTTTTACAAAGCTTCACAGAACACAAAAGAGTTTACAGTGAAAGTACATCTGTCATGTGACTTGGCCATGGATTGATTGGTTAGATAACTAGATGACTAAAAACTTGCTTGGACTAAACATTTCTGTTACACTGATGCATGCATACAGCTTTTAATGAAAACTATAGTTAAAACAGTATTCACCCCACCAGTATACATTGAGAAAGGTTTATAAACTATTTATATGGCATCACATTGACAGTGTAAGCGAGTTACTCTGTGTGGATCTGCCTGTGACCACTGGACGGATGTAAACCCTTTTTTTTTCTTTCTGTAAGCACAACAAAACTTGCCTTTTGTGAGCAACTTTCACTAAGACAGTTTTGTTTGGTGCTGTATTTGTCCTGCAAACCGTAAGCTTAGTGCACTTTCAAGACTCCAGTCCAATCTCTATTGTATTTTTCACGGCCTAATACAAGAGATGAGTGTAGCTTAAATAACAGTTTATAAAGCTGTCGGAGAATTGATGGTGTGGACAATACGGGTGACATATTACAGGCTGACAGAAATCAAATTCCATAAAAGTGAAATTGAAAACCCTCCGTGAGGCGGCCTTGCTGCTGAGTAGACAGCTCGTTTTAAAGTTTTCAGAGGACTGGAGAAAGCCAGCGCTGCGTGTTGCAGCCCATTTTTAGAACAGGCCATGGACCCGTGAATTCAAATGCTACTTATTCTCTGTCATATATTATTTTATCTCTATATTTCTTCCTGTCAGATTAGGTTGTAAAAGTGTTCCCTGTGAGTATCTGATGGCTGATTTGGAGGATTGTACAGTCAAACATATGTGAATGGGATCATAGAACAATGGTGTTTATATTGTGTTTGAAAATTTCAAATGTAGAAAAGGAAAAATGTACATCAGAGAATGCATTAGTATATCCACTGGTCTTGATAAATAAATAAATAATAATAATAATAAATAAAAGGGCTAATTTCATATTGTCCCTCTACAGGGGTTTACATGTGGTTCGTTTATAAAAGAAAATCGGAAGAAATAAACGGTATTTCATTTAAAAACCCCTGTGGTTACTGAAAAAAATATAGCTTCAAGGACATAGTAACATATGAAGTCAGAAACCCACTGCAGGAGTTATAACTTGTGTTATTCTGTTGGTGATTTTGCCTTGAGTGTGTTCCTACAGAGAATAAAATGTAGCCTCTTTTGCAAACAGGGAATGACGTTAGAAGAAGGCTCGTAGGAGGAAGCAAAGACCTTTTAAAGCTAGAATGTGCAAAGTTTTGGCTCCAGCATTTGTCACTCATGTTGGTCAGCTGTCCAACTTGAAATGCCACTCTAAGCTGAAGCAGGGAGAGCATAATCTACATCTAGAAAGTACATTGCTTAAACAGCTGATTTTGTATTTGTAAAAATGATGCCAGTGTTAGGAATGCTTGTGAACTGGTCTTACTTGCTTGCTTAGCTTTGCTCTTTTCCTCATACTTTTCTCTGCTGGGACTATTTTTGTGTCTCCTTGTAACCACGAGCATCACCTCATGGCCATATGAAACACACCACCAGCATGTGATTAAACACAGCAGACCTTTCCCACAGTTCCCACAGTACAAAGAATGAAATATTCTATTTTAGAGCTGAAACAATTACTCGATTGACAGGAAATTAACTGGCATCTAAGTAATTTAAAAAAAAAAAAGCTGAACCAATTCTCTACTTCCAGCTTCACAAATACAAAGATTTGCTGCTTTTCTCTGTCATGTCTGGTGTTAAATTGAATATTTTTGGATTCTGGATTGGTTGGTCCGCCAAAACAAAACATTTGAAGATGTTGAAGATG
The DNA here is from genome assembly GCF_020085105.1 of Siniperca chuatsi. Lineage (NCBI taxonomy): Eukaryota > Metazoa > Chordata > Actinopteri > Centrarchiformes > Sinipercidae > Siniperca > Siniperca chuatsi. The sequence continues at coordinate 5,166,819 of NC_058046.1, forward strand.
GCTTTGGGAAATCATGATGAGCATTTTTCACTTCATTTTATAAGTTCATTCATTTTCTGACATTTTATATGCTTAATTGATTGATTGAGAATCAGAATCATCAAACCTAATAAGAATGGAGTCTTTGTAGTGGAGCAGAGCTCTCCAGGAATCTGATGATTGGGATGTTGTCTATGAAATACAGCATATTAAGATAATTATTTCTTCTTTGTGTGTAAAATTTCTTGTGTTTTCTTATATGAAGCAGATGCCCCATGGTGATGGCCGCCTGTCGAGCCACAACATGTCCTCTCAGTACCGCATGCATTCCTACTACCCAGCAGCCACCTACCTGACTCAGGGACTGGGCTCCACCACCTGTGTGCCGCCCCTCTTCAGCCTGGAGGACAACAACAACAACTGCTCTGAGACCATGGTGGCCTGTGAGTGACACACAAAAACACACACACACACACTTCTCAGGCCCCATAAAGTTTTACCCAGACTTTATCAACAGTGTGGTTAAGTACATTCAAGGGAGGATTGCACTCAAGTCAAGAGTGCCATAAAATGTACAAGATGAAATTAGTCTAAAGTGAAGCTTTTTTACTTTTACTATACTTACTTTTGTGCTTTTTACTTTACTTCAAATACAGAACTGTGTATGTAGGTCTGACTCAAGTTAAATTCATGTGTTGCATCTTTTTACATGAATCAGTCAAAGGAAGAATAGCTACAAACCTACAAAGTTAGATCTCTGTACTCACCTTTCTTTTCTTTTTAAAGGATGACAGAAAGTTCAATAAAATTATCCTCAGCTATTCAGCCTTAACCATTTGTCATTTACAAGCATTAATGGAAAAACACATATCTTTTGGCTATAATTCGCAGCCATCACAGATGAAGTTATACATTTTAAAACAACCACAAAACTGTCAAGGACCTGATGGTGCAGCTCTGTTTCTTTTTGTCGTGTTTAAAAATGAAGTAGATCTGATCTCTGATTTCTGACTATTCAGCAGTAGATTTTTGGCACTCTACGCCACCAATCTCAGCTGAGCATGCCTGCTGATGGTGGTTGCCTGGATTTTGTGCCTTTCTCAGTACCTGTGAATGTGGGTAAATCAGATTGTGTGTATTGCCTAATATGTTCAGTAAAGTATTTGTGGAACTTTGCAAAGAATGCATGTAATTACCTGATGAGAGTCAGATAAGAGGGAAGATCCAGCACAATGCAGTGGGAGTAAGTTTTAAACTGTAATTCTGTGAGACCTTATTTTTCCTTCTCTGGTGCAAATGGTGGCTTCCTGTTTCACAAATGATCATCACTTCCAAATTGCACATACATGTGTAGTAGTAGTTTGTAGTTATAGAGGGATCTTGTGTGCTTGGGTATTGGTTGCACGTATTATATGGCATTTGCTTTTATAAGTGAAATGTGTCAAAATTAGCGCAAGAGGAAATTATCGAATGTTGCAAATCCCAGTTTGCATGTTGCAGATTTGGTGAAACAGGCCCCAGATCATCAGTGAGTCAAACAGTGAGTGAGATTGTTGATTAAGTTTAAGAAGTCTGTAGGTGGCGCTCTTTTCTTTGTCTGTGCAGCCAAGGTGTAAGCCACTCCTTACATTTACTATCCTGCTCTTACTCTGTAAAGGAACCCATTTTAAGCCCTAATTCTTTTGACTTTTGGACAGTCTGGGGTTGTTACACTGATGCTGTTTTAGTGCTCTATTTATCTAAGATGAGATGTGATGTTTTATAGATATTTTGAGAATCCTGTAAATTCCTTTCATAACTAATCACCTGTATGGCTATGCTTGCGTTTTCTGGGGGCACTACGTTCCACAATTGTAACAATAGACCACAACTGACCTAATTTTTGTGGTCCGCTGATTGGCTAATTTACACATAGGGTATCTATGTATATACAAAGAACTATTGTGAACCTTCATACAACTGAAGTTTATATAGATGGAAATGCTGTAGATGAATATACCAGCACCAAGCGAGACACAATGCTGGAGTCTTTTCACTTTTACTCAAGTTGTGCTGCCCTCCGACGCATCTGTCACTCATTCAGGTGTGCAGGGATATTTTCCAGTTATGTGAAGCCTTATTTGTGTAAAATAAATTTTTTTTTTTGTAATTAACCATATCTGTCTGATGTTACCCTGGTTTGTCTTAAATGGGTTGTGATTGACAGAAGGCAGGTCCTGTTAGTTATTACATATCTCCTTTTGTTTTCTATTCTGCTTGGAATTGAATGGGAGTGAAGGTTTATTAACTAATTTGTTATTATCTTTAATGATGGTGCAAAACTTAAATCACTGCTGCTTTATCCCTCAAAATACAGCAGTTTGATTAGTGAGCTTACCAACCAGCACAACTCCTTATATGTGTGTGACTAGAACAAAAAGGTCATTTTCTTTTGGAATTAAAAGATGAAGTTGATTGTTATATAACAGTGGTATTGTATATTATTACCCATTTATAAAGGACATAGGGGAAGAGTGTTATTAGTACAACATCAACATCCTTCTTTTAGTGAAATAGACTGTTGACACCACCAGCATCACAAACCTAAAGACCCCCGCATCTTCCCTTGTACATGTGTTTGTTTATGACTTTCACCTGTCTGTTTCCTGTGAGGGTCCCATGTCAGCCTCATGCTGTGAATTGCCATGCTCCATTACAAGATAACAACGCTCTCAGCGGGTGGTCCCACATTTGGTGTCGACTTAGTCTTAAACACCAGAGAAACAAACCTATGAAATAAGTGGTTTTCAACCTTTTTTTCTGGCTCGTGAGTCTTTCGAGCATCTGAAATTAAGTGGGGAAGTATTCTTTTCTATATATTGAATTGTATTGTATAGTAAAACAGGTAAAAAATATTAGATCCAAATGAATCTAACATTGGACACTCCCAAAGTTTCTTCTTTGATTTTGCCTCTCTCATACAACATTAAGACACTGAGGGATAAAATCTGTGTATCATTACTTTTGAATAATGCAACCTTTGTATAACTTAACTGTAATAAACTTTGCCTGGTATTTACCCAGCATGTATGGATTCAGGCTAATGCCGACTCCCATATCTTTTTTGCCATTAATTGGAATATTTTTGAGGCACTGAGGGGTAAATCTAGCCTGTATATCATTAGAAAAAGGCAAAGGTTTCAGACACAGTAGAGAAACGTAGAGAAAATATACTCTTTTTTTGCAGTAGAAATGTGTTTTGTTTCACCTACACCAAAATCTTAGGGGGTGTTCTTTGCTCTTCTTCTGCTGTACTGTGTATATAATAATGTGATAGAGGGATCAGACTTAGGGTCTGTTACAGGATGGCATACCTATAAAACAATTTGCTTTCAGTATCTCTTGTTATACAGAGCTGAGAGTTTGTTGGAGGTTTGATTTAGCATTGTGTTGTCAAAGAGTCAGTCTAAACACGTGGTGCCCACTTGGTACAACCGCTGTTTGGAAATGTTTGCCCTCAGGGCTTTCTGCCAGAAAGGCTTTCTAACGGTCGTAGTTTGGTTAGGTTTAAGAAACAAAACTACTTGGTTAGGTTTAGGAAAAGATCATGGTTTGGGTTAAAATAACGTTGACTTTTGGTTTCACACTGGACACCCTGAAGGCAAACTTCTCCCATGTGTGGTACAACCACTGCCAAATCCAGTGTGTGGGTGTGTGTTGAATATAAACAGGAGGCTTCCACCGACTGAAGATGAACCCTGTTACTGCAGAGGAGGCTTTTTGTAAGAGCCTCTGTGTCTAAGATGCTGTGTGTGAAACATTTTTGTGGCTTGTCCTTTCCCTTGTCTGCACAATTATGCGTCTTGGACTGTGTCCTTGATGTCGTTTCAAGGCTAATTCATATCTTATCTGCTGAGCATAAATCACTCTGCAGGGTTATAAGCATGTTGTTCCTGTGAGCATCACATAATGAACTTTTTATCTTAAAACATACTGTAGCTTTTCTACTTGTTTCTTTTTATAGTCTGAATTACTGTATTTCACGTTGCTTTTAGCTGCTCTTATCCAGAGTGACATGGAGCTTTATTTCCAATTGGACCTGAAACAATTAGTTTAGTAATTAATTGAATAGTCAAGCAACAGGAAATTAATCTGTCTAGTAATTTTGATGCAAAATTACCAAACATTCTCTAGTTCTAGCTCCTCAAATTAGGTGGATTTTCTGGTTTTAAAGAAAAATGGTTTTGGACTAGCACTGCAACTAACGATTATTTTCAGGTTATCTGTCGATTATTTCTTCGATTAAATGTTTATGCTACAAAGTGTAAAAAAAAAAAAAAATGATGAAATTGTCCATTACAAGTTCCCAGAGCCTACAGTGATGTCTTTAAATGACTTGTTTTGTCTGACTAATAGTCCAGTACCCAAAAAACATTCAGTTTACTATCAAAGAAGACTGAGAATTTAACGATTAATTGATCAAAATAGGTGCCAATTAATATTCTGTTGATTGACTAATCAATGAATCGACAAATCTATTTTGGACTGTTGGTTGGATAAATCAACCAATTTGAAAATGTCACCTTGGGTTCTGGGAAATTGTGTTGGATTTTCACGATTTTCTGACTTTTTAAAGACTAAATCAATGAATCCAAATGGGCAGATTAATTGATAATGAAAAGTTGCAGCCAAATTTCCAATATCACCAAAACAGCTTAAGTAAGGAAGGTAAGCTAATATACAGAATATTGTCCTGGTTGTTGGTTTAATTTGACATTTGCTTCAGTACATAAAAATTCTGCCACAACTCCTCTTAATCCTTGAATTGTTTCGCTTTGACCGAACACGTTATGTCCCTTGGGATCAGTCCATGAGGAGGAAATAGCTGTGAGCTCTGAGCCTACCTGCCCTCCCCTTCTACCTGGCTGCCAAACAGTGCCCTGTCAGATTTATCTCCCTCCCAGGATAGGGCTAATCAGTTGGCCAAATACAGAGATCCAAATAACCTTCAGGAGTGCCACGCTGTCCTTTCCCCTCCTCTCCTCGCCTCCTTCTCCTCCCCCTCTCTGCCCTCCCCCTCCGCAGGCCCCGCTGTCTCCGCAAAATTGCCTTCTGGAGTTAGTGAGCGGGAACAGTTAAGATTTACAAACAATGATGAAGCTTGTCATGCGTCTTTCTCCATCCGTCACGGCGGGCCGGGCGGAGCTGTGGGTAGAGCCGTCCTGGTGTTCTTCATAAAAGCCAGCTCTCTGTGAAATACGCCCCCGGTCGGCCTGTTTACTGCCCCGCGCTCGTCAGCAGCCCCGCCGCCGTAAATCGCCGAGCAGGAGGTGACAGCGCAGTCCATCAAACTCCCACCCCACCTCGCTGCCCTCCCAACATCTCACCTCACACTGCCCCCCCTCCCCTCCTCTTATATACACACACAGAGACACACACACTCACACTGTTTCTCCACAAACACCCGCCCCACTTCCTCACTAGGATCTAACCGGGGAGGCTCAGATGAGCTGCCCCAAAAGAGTTATGGCTGTTTCAGTCTTACAGGAGACAGCTTCAAGCCGAGTCTGTTGGTGTTTATGTTCTTCTTTTTTTTTTGTCCTTGTCTACACTTTTTTTTTTTTTAATTCAAAACTGCTCAAAGTTTGCAAGATGTCAGCACAGCAACTTTCCTTTCACGTACTACTTACTTTTTTTTGGAAAACAAGATTTATACTAAAGTCAGACCTCAGAATCGAGCGCCGCTGTGCTGGCTATACGTTTGTCTGTTTTGTTATATTGGTGTCAGCACGGAGCGTACAGTAATTTAAATGCAAATCAGATTGTTGAGGTATTGCAGATGTTAATCCTGCTAATCGATAGACCTGTGTGAGCCCATTAAGTTAGAAATCCATTACTATCTTTCTAGATGATATTCTATTGATTTTTCTTGCTTCAATCTATACTGTACTGTACACCAAAGTGAGTTACTGCGTATAAAGTCTGTCGTTTCAGGTTCTCCGACTCCTCTGAGAAAGAAAGGAGTAATAAAACGATAAAGAGATTGGCGTCAGTAAGTTTCTTTGTTTCGTGTGTAAAATGGGCTTTACCTCCACTCAGATCAGATTACTTCAAACTTGCACTTGCTCACGCCCACGCACTCTCACACACACACACACAAACATTAAGGAAGTCCCTTCAAACACACACACTTCCCATGTACTTGCACACACGCTCGTGGCCACACTCATTCTGGAGATGTCAAAGAGGCCTCTCACTCTTTTGGATTTATTAAACCCGAAACAAATCTGTACCTCTAACCCAAGAGGTGACCTTTTCAAAGGAAGTGCTGTTTCATGTCATGTAGCAGCAAAAGTTCATTTCCTTGGTCACCGACATGCTGACAACATCACTCACCGCAGTACATGTACTCTCTTGTTTCACTACCTGAGAAAAGCCAAGGCTAGAAGAACACTATTGGTTTAGATGGTGGTGTAATGTTTTCATCTTAACAATTAATACTGTAAGTTTTTTACTAGTCATATCATCAAGTTGTAGTACCTAAAGTATCCCAATAAATATTGGTTTTGATGAAAACGTTGGGCTAAAATTGGTAAAGAATGAACGTTTTTCAATTTAATATTTGTTTCAACATAATTTCAACATGTAGTTAGGACCAACTTCAGATTTAAACTTATTAACTTGAATGCTGTTGAAACAATGATTATATGTCAGAATCAGAATCAGCTTTATTGTCCAAGTATGTGTACACATACAAGGAATCTCTCAATGTACTTACACAGAAACAGACATAACAGGTAAGAACAAGGACAACAAAGCTGAAAAAAAAAAAGTTTAGGATTCACAGGACACATGTACATATGGCAGTATGTGGAAAAAATAGGTGTATATATATATATATATATATATATATATATATATATATATATATAAACATTTATAAAAAGCACCAATGACCAACAACATAAAATAAAATGTTTATATACATATGTAACCTAGTCGTCAAGCAACTTTTCAGGCAAATTTAGGCAGGTTTTATCCCAAACCTGTGTTCACTGGGATTGTTCACATGGTATTTTCTGACAGTTGATAGTCTACCCTGCTTGAATATGTTATATTTATATATTTTTGAGATTGAATGAAATTTCTGTTCAGTGTTGATGATGGACAGGAAAAAGAAAAGATGTACATGGTCCAGAAACACAAGGACAGTGCACATGGGAAATGCCTATGTGCACTAAACCACTGGAACTCCCCCTTACATTAGAGGTTTATAATACTATTCATATTTTTTGTAATTCATATTTAATTAATCAGTGTTCTCTTCATTTTCTCACTGTGCATCCATGACAAATGGCGAAAGGCTGTAAGTTTGGCGAACAAAAAAAATGTCTCATTAATGAAAAAGACGAGACAATGTGGCGATAAACAGAAGCAATCCACCTTGCACAGTTTCAGCGTTTTAGTACTTTATATCACCTTTTCTGAAATAAAGTTCAGTAAACACCACACACTTAAATAAATAAAGTTGCTGTTTTAAAGGAATGATGTTGCTACCTTCTGAAGTCAGAGATTTTTTGAGTAGGCTAATAAACCCTAGAAAATACCTACATTTCCTTGCAATTTTTCAGAAAATTAATGCATTTTGGTTGAGTTAATGACTTCAATTAAATCAATCAATCTGATTCAATCTGTAAATAAGAGCCAGCAGCAAAGAAAGTGACCCTGCTGGGGCCTGTGAGACCCCGAAGGGCCTCACTGAATGTGTGGCTGATGGAGTGTCTCTCCTGGCTCTTGGTGACAGTGGAAAAGTTCTGTGTGGCCTGTCAGATTGTCTTCCCCACCCTGCTGTGCTGCTAAGTGCCCTGATAGCTTCTGGGGCTGTGGATGGGCTAAATACCAGTATAATTGTCTGCTCAGGGCACAAGCACCGTTGTAATGTGTTGTACAACACCACCATTAACACAGGCCTGGGGCTGTGGAGACATTAAATGGCCAGGGCTGTGTAGTTTATGTCCTCTTCCCCTCACTCTCTATTTCGCTCTCTCACTTACACACACACACTAACACACTGTCCAGCTTTGAGGGACCTGAAAGGAAATGAAACGTGATTCTATTGACTTCTGTTTTATCTAATGCCGTTTTTCTGTGCATCAATATATAAACATCGAAGGTAGGGTTATTTCAGTCTGGTGTCCTGTTTCTGTAAATGCAGTATGTGCAGAGTGAAGTACTGATTATTTCTAAAGTTATTATATATCTTAAGAACTTTGCTTGATAAATGTATATTTTTAATGACGTTATCTCTCTAAACAGTGTCTTCTTACTGTCCAGACACTATAATCCTGATAAGAGAAGAGTTGATAGAAATGCTGATATGCTTTTCTTTGCCTTTAATTGTTACTGTACCATCACAGAATCAAAAAGCTGCTGCGATGACTTTGTGGACTCTTAGGTTACGTAAAGGTTGCCCTGACCATCTAATTGGTCGAGCTTTTTGGGGCTACAGTCAAGATCTGCAGACGCTACTGAGGGCTGAAACCTACTGGAACCTCGTCTTCATATTTTTGGGAGAAAAAACTATTTAATATATATTGTGATTTGCAGGTAACAATGTGTATTTATAATAGTTTCCTAAAGAGATGCTGGAATAAATATTAAAGAAACAGCAGTAAAGAACAGTGCTCTTTTTAATTAAGATGCAATGTTCATTAATAATACAGCAATAACAGCATTTCTAATTCCTAACCGTTATTATGGGAAGTAACTAATTTAACTGTAATATGTTATTTGTTAATTTGCTGGGTTGATATAAATTCATATTTTTCCTTCCTGACCCCCCACAAAAGTGAAGACTACATGTAAACAAAGAAAATTGTAAAAAATTATTAAAATTTCCATTTGACCCTTCATGGAGAAATAGCCTGGAGGGGTTGCGTGGGTTTTGCACCTCTATTTAGACAAATGTCTGTCCAAACTAATTAACTAAATACAGTTCAGTTCTAACATTAGAAAACAATACATCACAAAATCAGCACATTTACTGCACAGGGTGTGTATCTAAATGTAATCTGCATATAAAATATTTCATACACTGGATATAACATGCATAAAGTGCATGTTGTTTTCCTGATTTCTCTGTATAAAACAAACTTGTTTAGTTATGGTGCCCCTCCCAATCATGCTCTTGTAGTCACTTTCCTTGCGTTGTTTTGTGCAGCAGCGGCGGCTCAGCTTGGATTGATAAATGATGTTGCCTTGGCAGCTCTCTGAAACAGCTGAATGACTTAGATAAACACATATGGCAGCTTTAGCACCCGCGAGAGCTGTCCTTCTTTCCATAGCAATATATTTCACTCTTCGTGTGTCCTTTACTTTGGCATTTTTCTTACCCTGTCGACTCACAATGAATCTCTTGTTTAAAATGTAATGATAGAAAAGTCTCGCAAATATTGATCGGCCGCTTCAGCTCATTATTGCATATCCATAACTTTTCGACGGATCACGTCAAAAAGCCCGACGATAGACTGACAGGCCATTTTGTGAGTTGATGGGGCACAGTAGCCAAAATGGAGATTTAGCATGGGGATGAGGGCCGTGTCACGCCTCTCCGGCAGTCATCTTCACCGGGGACAGATTGGTTAACAATGCAGGAGCAAAGGTTCCTCTCTGCTTAATTAGCCTTTGACCCCGACACTGATGCCTTCTGTCAGCCTGCGTTGGCCCTTCAGCTCCATAGCAAACCAATAATAAGCATTTAAGTGTTTTCTGACCCCCCGTAATGGCTGCATAAGAGACTGCATCCCTTTGAACAATTGTCTCAACAGCTCTTCATTTGGGAGATGAGAATGAGAAATATGTGGAAGATTTAACTGCACACACAATAAAATGAATAGTCCTTATTCATGATAAAGCAAAAGCTATTAGTTGACTCTTTATTTAGTTCTCTGATTAAGGTGTTTGATGTGGCTTGAAATTAGTTGTAGCTCCGGCTTCACTACCAGGCTTACTGTAAGAGCAGTGGTCACAGTTCAGTGTAGGCACTTGTGGCATTTGCTTTACCAGCACCAGCAAGAATTCAGACGCCTTAACACTTTAGTGAAAAAGGCCATTTGTTCTAAAATGTATCAAACCAAATGAGATGTTTTTGTTTAATGTTTTGGCACTCCCCTCAAATGAATAAGAGCAGTTCTCTCAAGTTACCTTTACACAGCAACTGAAAATACCAGTTTGAATGATCACTTCCTTGATGTGACACAGATCAGATGTTGTTCAATTATCAAACATGCAATTTCCAACCGTGCCTCCTTGAAATTATATATATTTACCATTTTGAAATGAAATTCCACCCAAATTACACATTTAACCGTGCTAGCAGCGTGGCTGTAGGGATGACAGTGGTCAGTTCACCACTTTGGTCCAGACTGAAATATCTCAACAAGTATTAGATGGATTACCATGAAATTCTGTGCAAACATTCATGTCCCCTGACTTATTATCTAGGTATGTTAAAGCAACAAAGCAATTGTTTAAGATAAGGGAAACATCATAGTTTTAGTTAAATGGTGAAATATTAAAAGCTCTGAGATACAAGGGCGTACCTGCTTTTGCAATGCTAACCTAACATTAAACGAAAGACGTGTTGTAGCTTAAAACCTAACTAATTGCAGGACTCAAATCGTGTCAAAGCTCTGTGCTTTACATGCCCCCCCATCCACTCTGACCACCTCCGCTCTGACTAAAGTGCGGTACAAAACGTAGCACTTCATGGACAATGAACATAATCCATGCAAGAATTAAGTTTTCTCCAAAATGTACTGTATTTGCCAAAACCATAGTACCATTAGTAGTATATAAACGTAATTAATAGGAGACAGTAGTTGATGTAGTTGCATGTTATTAGTTATGTAGCAAAAATTGTGCTTTGCATGAGATGTAGCTCAAAAAAATGGATGGACGGATCTTTTCGGCATTGCTGTGACTTCATATTATTATCAGACTTGGGTCACATCATAAAAGACTTACAGAATTAGGAGTCATTCAAAAAAGTCAGATATGAGCAGTGATTTGAAACTGAGGGTGAAGGTCTGTGGTGTGAACATCAGCTGAGTGACATGAGCCTCTACTGTTCAGTGCTTAGTATTTAAAGCCTGCCTGCCTGTCTGCTCTTTGACTGAGTTTTCTGGGCCATTAAGTCCTGCCGCTGGCCTGATGATGAGGAGCCAGACGCCATATCGTTTCTAGAGAGGGGAGCGTCCATCTCTACAAGGGTAGTCCTCAGTTGGATACCGATGGTACCCTCTCAAACTAGCCAGGGACAATTTTTTTTTAGACACAGCTCGTATCATTTTAATGGGAGCCATTTAATCCCGGGTCAGCCTTGTCATGTGACAGGCAACACTTCACTCAAGATTGAATTTTTGTTCCCTTGATGATAGCCTCCACTAAGTGCTCTTGTCCCTGGATTTGTTAACTTTGCAGGTTGTGTGTTGAATATCGTCACACTGAGCACATTCTATCTGCTGAAGAAGACTGTGAGACACTGTTGAAAGATGAGTAAAAGGCTAGTTAATAGACCTTGAGTTCAGATTTTGTCAAACTTTCACACTCAATGTCACATTGTGTTTAAAATTCCCATTAATGTGGCTTGACTACAATAACAACTTGCAGCTGGCTGTACAGCAAGTGTGTCCACCCAGTGAATTTCTCATTAATATCATTACCTATGAGATCTATTATTAACATACTTTTTTTTTAAATTAGTAATTTTGATATTACTATGTTTCATAAACTATATGGCCCAAAGTATAGGGTCTTCACCAAACCACAAAGTTGGAGGCACCCTATTGTTTAAAATATTATTGTATGTTTGTGGTAGCATTAAAATTCTATTAATTGGAACGAAAAGCCCAAGCCCAAATCATGAAAACAGCCCCAAAAGTGCACAAAAGTACATGGGTGTCCATATACATGAGTTAGAGCTGAAATGATGAGCTAAAAGGATGAGTCGATTAATCGATTACAGTCATTTTATTCATTGTTGAAGCATAAATGCCACATTAGTTCCAGCTTCTAAAATATGTGGATTTGTAGCTTTTTTTCCTTTTTTCTGTTTCTGTATAATTTTAGACAAAGCAAGACATTTCAATATGTCACTTTCAGGAAATTGTGATAGGCATTTTTAAATATTTTCTGACATTTTATAGATTAAATAGTAAATCGATTAATTGAAAATTTTAAATAATCAGCAGTTGCAGTTGAGTACTATTGAGTACTATTACTAAATTTGTGAATGATTGACATATTTTGAATTTTGACAAGTAAACTGAAAAGCCATTAAAGTAATAAAATCCTCGCTTAATGAGTAATAACATCTACCGCATTATTGGAAAATTATTATCACTGCAAATGTTCATCTTAATTGATATTTATGTTATATGGAAATTAATATATTTTCAGTTCTTTTACATTGCTGTTCTTCTAGATTACATACTTCAGAATCCACTACACACACACACACACTCGCATCACTACAGTTTAATGCAGAATCGTGTGTCTGTTTGCAGGCCTGTGTGTGCGTGAGTGTTTACTTAAGTGTTATCTACCCGTATGACCCTTGTGTACGCTAGATGAGTGTAGAGTATGAAACCCACAGAGAGAGCTTATCCCCGCTGGATCAGACTGAATTACCATCTCCTCTCACATGTGGGCTTTTGTTCCCCTGTTTGGCAGCCGCAGAAATGATTGCACCTTCATTCACTCCCTCCCTCCCTCCTTTAACTGGACAAGTGGGAGGTTAAAAAAGCTTCCTTTTGTTATTCCACACAAAGACTGTTTAATAGTTTGGAAATCTTATATAGAGTGCTGAGTGACTGGGAAAAGGGCAAAAGTTCAGTCAGGAGAATAAACTCTCTTTCATCATCACCAGCAGGTAAAGTTTCTGTCTTGTTTGTACACAGCCTGAACCTCAAATACACTTTATCTTACATAAGAGCTTGGCTTTTCATGGTGTTTCAGCCAAGGAGAGTTGTAGCAAGTGCAGTTATTACCACTCACAGCTGTGACATACGATATCTCAGTATATTCAGCCTGAATTGTCTCCAGAATTTGGGACAGGTTTTGGCAGTTGTCTAAAAATAAAAAATAAAAAGCTTTGACATGGACAGATGATTGTCAAACAAAGTTTTATTGCCAAAGAAATTTGGTGAAAAACTCAACTGTGAGTGACTTGTCTGCTGCTGTTGTAAAGTTGGTGGACTCTGCACACTGTCAGCACAAAATGTGTCAAAGAAGCAGCCTCATGCCAGTCATCGACCTTCGTCAGGCATTACATAAGCAATACAAGAAGCAGTATCTGTATATTGTATCCACAGGCTGCATCAGCCCGTCGCAGAAGGGATCAAACCTCAAAGTCAAAATACATACATTAAAAGACTAATCAACATATCTCGTTGGTATTTTTCTACAGTTTTGGTACTGATAGCAAAAAGTCTTTTTCATTTAAAACGGCTATAATCAATATTTTTATATTAACAATGGACTAGCCCACTTGCTTCCGCTCTTTTGGCTTTTTTCAGCTTATTGTTTCGGTTTTACGGCCCACAACTTTACTGTTTTGATTCACTCTCAACACTCGGCATCGACTGCATCTGTTTTCAGTGAAAAAGCTCTAAAAACCCACTGTACGCTACCTGCTCAGCACCAAACAGCAGACAGACACAGCGACTAGCTGGTGAACATAGTGGAGCATTTAAGAGCTGAATATCCAGATGTTTCCCTCAGGAGTAAGTAGAGACCAAAAACAGAGCTCAAAGAGACTGAATATTGGACTTACTTTCGCCAGGGGGCAAAAAAACCCCAACCCCAAATGAACGATAACACAAAATAACTACAATGATTATTAATAAGAAATGAAGGGAAGCAGAGAGGAGAACTGAAGAACTGTTCAGTTCCTGAAAAACTGCTCACAACCACCAGTGAAAAAAACCAACATCATAAAGTTGCGGTTGGAGTCACGACTCCAGAGCTGTTTGTAGTTATTAACGTCGTTTTGATTGTGTCAGTGTAACAATGAGGAAATGATTGTAAGGTTTCTATTAAAGAGTATGGCCTAAATTATAGCACTCTGGAAATCATGCTCAAAACCGTAAGTAAGTTGTAATACAAAAATGTGTAAACAATGTAGTCAACTCATGACATTTAGGGCTGGAATGATTAGACTAGTCAATTAATTTATTAAGAAAATTAATTAACAACTAAGTAATCTAAGTTTTCATGCAAAATTGCCAATCATTATGTGGGTCCAGCTTCTCAGATGAGAGGATTTGCTGCTTTTCTTCATTTTATATCAATGTAAATTTAATATTTTTGGACTGTTGGTTGGACAAAACAAGCAATTTCAAGACAGTTTTTTAGACCAAACAATTAATCAATAAATCAAACAAATAATAGAAAATGTAATTGATAATGGAAATAATTTGTTAATTGTTTAATTAGTGGCAGCCTTTAGTGTCATTAACAGGTGCTTTACAGCTAATTGAGAACAAGGCTTTCTGGCGTTTCAGCAACATTAATCTGTATTAAACAGTAGAGCAGAGGACAGTCGGATTTAGCAGAGAACATGTGTACAGCAGTGTGTCGTGATTTAACATCTCCAGTGAAACTAACATGTCCAGTTGCTTTCAGCCTTTAATTACATCATAGATTTCCTGCTGATGAACAGGCAGGGAATTAACAGTGAACGGGCTAATTCACTGCTGCTCTCCCCCACCCACATGCTGTTATTGCTGTACAAGTAGACCGCTGAGGGATAAAAAAAATAAATAAAAAAATTGAGCAGGGCGCAGTTAGCTACACAAACATTAGTATTAACGATTGAGCTGCCAGTTTGGAATTGGTGACAAACTGCAGACGGGCAAAAATTGGAGTCCGAAACCAATCAGGAAGTTAATGAGGAGAAAAATTACTCCTCTTTTTTCCCCTCCCACTACTGCTGAGGAGGAGAGAGAGAGATGGTGGAGGGTGAGGGATGAGGAAACAGGAGGGAGGCCAATCAACACTGGACATCAGCTCTTGTTTATGTTAATGTTATCCTGATCGGGAGGTTATTCTGAGTAAACTTACAGTATGTGAAAGTCAGAAAATGACTAATCTGACATTTTAAATGAAGGTATATTTGAATATTTTAGGCTTTAGAGGTTATAAATGAGGGTAAAACAATGGGAAAAAAAAGGGATGGAGGTCCACAATGGTTAGTAAACGTTACAGTAACATTTGAGTGTACAAACACAGTAGATTGCCGTTAACCAGCCTAATGTCTACTGGCCTCACAGTGTTATTAGTGTGTGCAGTAGCTGTAGACAAGTGTTGAAATGGGTGGGTGCACATAGCTCTCATGTTAACTGTGAAAGATCTAATGTTTTTGTTTTGTGTTCAGTGTCTTTTGCTGACTGATTCAATTTGCTATAAATCCTGAGCTTTGCTAAGAATCATGTTACTGTACAGTCATATTATCCATATATTCTGCAGTGCTGATGATGCGAGTATACTATATACATAGTATAGTATTTCTGTTCTCCTTGTTATTTACTCGCCTTAGAGTACGTAGACATTTTTTATTTTGTGTGCTGCTGTCCTGTCTACCTACACGAGGCAATATGAATTTATCATATTAATGACTTTGAGGAGTATCCAAGAAAAAAGTTTTGTAGCTCAAGACCTGAAAGGGAAGTGAAAGATTTGAGGTTTATTTATTTTTCGAATACATAAACATACTTTAATTTAATGTTCTTCATTATGTTTATTTTTTTAACCATACTTATGTTTTAATTAGTTTTTTACCATAATAATGTGGGGATAAATGCTTTTATTTTTGTAGCACGATTGTAACGTTACTATTTTTTACATTTGAAGCAAACTTTAATAAAACATTTATGTTTGCTTGACTTTTACATTTTTAGGAACTTAAGTATCACTTTTAGGATAGGTAAACATCCTAGAAGTGGTATTTTATCCACACACATTTTGTAATGGCCCAGTTTATGGAGAAAGATGTTGATCTCACATGGGGGACTAGATGTAACATATTCCAATATTCCCAAAACAACAAATCACTGCTAACACCAGATCAGCTCACGGTTTTCTAATGTCATCCTTTAATTCCTATTCTGATAGAGAAATTAACTCTATATTCGTTTCATTCAAGTCCATGCAAATCTTTTAACCTTTGTTGGCTTCCTGAATCTGATGGGCTTCACCAGTACCCATACTAGTATCAACATTCAACACCAGTTGAGGCATTTAACACGTCAGTGACTTAACTGTGTAAACCAAAACACACCACTGATCAACTACAAGAATATTCTAACAGGTTTTATGAGAAAACGATGGACATGTGATGAGCAGAAGTTCCTCAAAATGTAAAAGACAAGCGTAACCAGAGGATCCTGACATATCACAGATTCGGGAGTAGTTTTATTGTGCTTGTGCATTTCAAAATGAGAGAAAACTGGCTTAATTTTAACACTGCACATAAACATATGATTAAAGTTTGTTTCAAATGTAATAAATAGTAATGTCACTATCATGCTACCAAAATAAAAGCATGTATCCCCACATAGAAAATGCAGTAACGTTACATTTGCAGGTTGCCTGTGTAGTGAAGAGGTTCTTGCTTGTAGCTGCAAAGATCTTCAGGAGGGAGGGTTGACGAGACAGAGTTTGGATGGAAAATATCACACATTTCCCACAACCTGACCATAATTACCATTCAGACAATCAGGACAGTGTGCACACTTGAAGACGAGTAACAAGACGAGGTAGCACAGCAGGAGACAGTAGGGGTGTAACGGTACACAAAATTCACGGGCAAGACTTGATGAATCCTACAAATCAGGATGGGTACACTTCAGAGGGCATTCATGTTGTTGTACTTGGTTGTTCGCATGAAAATTGACAGAAGTAGTTTGTGTGTGAAGAATGAAAAAACAGAACCTGAAAGAGAAGCTCAGGCCCTGCCTACTTTCACACCTCCACACACCCGTCCAACCGTCGTCGTTGTGTGGCCGTGACTGTTGGATTGTCTGTTTCGGAAAGTTAAAATTAGACAATAATTAGCTAGCTAGCTAGCCTGCTCAGTGGATCTCTGATCAGGACTTTCTGTCTGTCTGTCTCGCCTCTGCAGCCTTCTCCCCTGGCAGCATCACCACTGGTCACGACTCCACCATGACCTGCAGGTCCATCAGCTCCCTGGTTAACTCTGACGTCAATGCTGAGTGTGAGGCCACCAGCGAGACTCCAAACTTCACCGTCAACTCCATCATCGATGGTGATGCCACCAAATAAAAGAAGCTAAGGAAAGCATTATACTACAAAAGCATTGTGATATTAGTTGAGCAAAAAACGTGATGTTCTTGCAAAACAGTTTCATGGTTCACTGTTTCTGCAGGTTTCTCTGTTTCTGTCCAGGAGGCACGATAACTTATATTCCATATTATAATTAGGAATACAGGTTGTTTTCGTATTTTTAGTTCATTTTTAGCCTCAAAGCTGTTAAATCTTTTATTGAAGAGTGTTCACCAGCATAGAAAATGCTTGGAAAGTTAAAAAAAAATTGGACGTTCACAAATAACAACATGCAAATATTTGAGAAGTTCTCTTCAGAATAAGGCTGTTTCGATAGATTAAAGATGACTAAACATACGGTAAATAAGTATCTTGATAATCAGTAATCAAGATTGGACCAAATTATTCAAACTAGACGGTGACATGTTGTGTATTTGTAAAGTTGTACACTTGTTTTTCCTCTTCAGAAAGCAATTGTTAATGCAAAGTAAAGTGTTTTTTATTATCCAGAAGATAAAGTGAGGCAAAATGCACAATAATGATGTTAAAATCCTTTCAGGCTTACAGTAAATTTGACTAGTGCAATTTTCACAGTATCAGTCATGAAGTGTTTCCATTAACAGTGAATGAGCGGTGATTAGTTAGATATTAGTGGACTATTCTTCGACAATCAGAATACAGGCTTAGTGTTTGCTAAGATATATTTTTTGAGCTGTAAATCACTGTTATTGTACATGTACGAGCACCTATTTAGAAAATGTCAGAGGTGAAATTTGGCCAAGTGGAGTCAGGGCACCCTAGTTTCCTGTAATTTTCCCCTGGTTGACATGCAATACATGCAGTAATGCATGTAGTATATTATTGGTTCGTTTGTCTGTTTTGTGGTCCAGTAAACCAAGAGACAATGTTGACCCCATCCTTCCCAGTAAGCACTGATTTGGTGATTTGCAGGTTAAAAGATGTCTAGACGTTGTAGGTTAAAATTGGACATTTGGTTAAAAAGTAAAAGTTCTCTTTTCTTTGTATGTTAAAGTGTAACATAACACCAGGCTGAAAAGCTGTGTTTTACTGCCCTCTTTGGTTGAAAGTTTCACGTGTGTTTCACCTGTACCCACACCCAACAGTGATGTCACAGCGTACTGACACACCCTGGAGTACACTAATACATCACTGCAGCCAGGTGAGACGTTAAACCACTGGAGGTCAGCAAAATAAAGACTTTCAGGGGGTGTTAAGTTACATATAACGGTTGTTTCAACAGTATTTAAATGACTATACTGTGTTTCAATGTGTTGGTAGGACCTGCGTCTCTTTAAAAGATTGTCATTAAGATGCTGTTGAAACAGTTAGGAGTAACTACAAATTAAACTATCACCCAACCGATACTGGATGTTTGGGGCCGATATAGCGAGTTTAAAACTCTGATGATGATACGTCGGATGTCTTTTTTTTATAAACACAAATGTTTTTGATGAGGATTCCTTAAAGTTGAATTGTGACCAAGAGATGTACAGAGCAGGATATTTGATCAGACTTTGCATAAACTATTGATAACACTGTTTCTAAATTACCTCAAACATCTCTTTGGCATTTCTGTACGGCAATTTCTTATTAGTCATTGGCTGACATATACGAATACATCTGCAATAACATAATATTGGCTGATAAATCGGCCCAGACGATTTATCGTTTTAGCTCCATTAAAAACTCAAAATTCACCCAGATTTATACCTAGACATCTTTTGACCTGCACCACTGGAATACAGTATTTACCCTCAACAACAATCAGATCATTTTGGAAACGTCAACTGATTTTGAAGATGCTAAAGCTGCATGCATTTCCTTTCTCTGGTATAAATGAAACTCTCACTACATCTCTGACAGAGCCACCATCAGAGACACTGAGATGTCCTTCTGCAAGACAATGTGCAACTTGAGGGAGAAAACAGGCAGGTTCGACATGAATCATGTTTCCCTCCGTTGTGTTGGCGTGTGCTGAGCACCGGCTGCTTATTTATGGCTCCGATCCAGCGGCGTCGTTTATACCAGAGAATTTGCATGTCTATTGTTTATTTAACCCCTTCAGGCCAGGAGTTTTTCTATGCACACGGGTTACTGTTTACAACTGTTTACACACTTTGGTACGGCCTTGTAGATACAACAGAGGCTGAGGTGCTGCAGCAGTGATGTGTAGAGCTGAAACAATTAGTTGATTAATCAGCAACCATTCTGATAATCAGTTAATCATTTAAGGCATTTTTTAAGCAAAAATGCTGAACATTTTATGGCTTCAGATTCTTCCAGTAGCAAGTATTTGCTGCTTTTTCTTGTCTTAAATTATAGTAAATTGAATATTTTTGGGTTTTGGACTGTTGGTCAGATGTCACCTTGGGATCTGGGAAATTGCAATTTTTCATTGTTTTGTGATGTTTTATAGACCAAATAACTAATCCATTAATCAAAAAAATAATCAGCATTAATCGATAATAAGAATAATTGTTAGTTGCAGCCCTTGTAATCTCTACAGTTGTGTTTTTAACAGATAAAATACCTGGTCGCAGTGTTTTTTGTGTAAGCAATTACCCCAAAATCAAACTATAGTCATTTTTTACTTCATGAACTAATAAAAGTAATCCTGTGTTGCTCACTTTTGAGTTGTGTTGTTTAAGTGTTAATTAAAGAAAACAACTCAGATGAGCTTTTGCCAACTTTTCTGCCTTTGTGAAGCTGACTCATACACTACCGTACTGTATATTGTTTATGTGTTTTGTGTTTTATGGAGATTCGTTTTTCGAACTGCATGCTTTGAAAGTGTTTATTTGTGTTTGTGTTTGAATAAGACAGCAACAAAAGTAATTTGGAGTCTTGGAGTTTATGTCGCTACAAGTTTTAGGGAAATAAAAACGCTCTAAGTGATGGAGTGTAAATGTGATGGTGTGCTGGAAACAACAATATAAAACAGACAAAGAAAATTACTTGTATTTTCTTTCTGCTGCGCTGTAGTACATTCATTGGATCCTGCCCCATCTGTTGTAATCAATAACGCGACCATCTTGTTTTTTTATGAAACGCACTTACTCTTAATTTCATCCACCAGTGGTTTTAGAGAGAAGAATGTGGAGTTACCTATAAGACTTTGACATTATAAATCACCTCTTGAGACCAGATTGTACAGCAGTATCGATTGATCCTGATATATCACAGAAATTTACTGTCACTTCTGTTTTCAATTAAAGATACAATCAGTCAGATAATGACTTAATTGGATTTTACAGAAGATTGAGTTTTATTGCCCCGTGCTTTACGAGTTTAGTTAAGGAAGGCCATTTTATCACGGTTGTCAGGGGCGACCGGCTGCCGCTGCCTTGTCCTTCTGTAGCTGCTGCTGCCCTGTGTACAGCGCAGGGGAGAAAGTGTCACAGGATTGGTTTTCCTTGAGCTGCCTCTGCCTCCATGAATCATGCCCTCCCATAATAGATAAAATCTGCTCGGATCCCACCGTGACACCACCTGGTGGACTGATGGCCGCTCGATACAGACAGGAAGTGTGGAAGAGGACGCTGTAAACTCGGAGGTGGGGAGGGAAACTTAAAACTGTTCAGATTATTTTTTGAGATATATTCATATCTGAAGATGTCACTCTCAGTTATTATAAATGAACTGGGTATGCTCAATCAGTGTTGGTGTTTCAGAGATGACTAGAGAGTAAAGTATTTTCTTTAAACTGGAGTTTCAGCTCTACAAACATTTCTTAGACACACACCTGCTCAGGTGCCAGAGATTATCTGATTGGTTGTGTTTCACCTCCATGGGTAGAGCTAAGGAACCACAGTTTTTAGGAGTGAAGTGAGCTGGATGAATGAGAAAGTCTGAACTCGGTCAAATACAGAAGGCAACAACATTTTTTTCATATATTCGATGAGCTTGTCATCCATAATATTGGAAAGCTTTTTATTTAGCTTACCTGTAGGTAGGGCTAAATATTTTCAATTAGTGAAAAAATTGTGAAATTTGTATTTTGAAGTTACCATTTGCGGCTCAAACTGTCTAGTTTAACCACTTGCTTTTTTGCTAACTTAAACGGAATCTGCAGCATAATTAGCAGCTTATTTTCCTCTTTAATAACCTGAAGAATTTCTTCACTGTACTCTTCACAAGAAATCCTCGTTTTCTGTTAAGTGAAGTTTGCAGCAAGAAACAACTTTTGGGTGGATGGGGACAAGAAGACCAAAAATATGTCAGTTTAAATTAATCAGCAGGGAGCTAGAATAGTTAGCAAACATTAGTTGTGTTCAAACTGTTCGAAACTATATTATAAAGCTATAAAGTATATGTGACAATATTTACTAATGTTGACAGAAACCTTTGGCAGTTAGGATACAATAGATTAATTCATTTAACATATATTCCAAGGAATATTCCTTTATTTTATGTATTTATATCATGATATTAGATTAACACAAACTGCTTTTATGAATTGGCCTGCATCTGTAGTCTTTTTGTTTTTTGTTGTGTTGTTCTTTTTCATCTTGAACCCTTTTAAAGTATCTTTAAAGTTGTTTCCCAAACAATTTGACATCACGTATTTTACATCAGCTTGTTCATCATGACAAATCAAGATGTCATGAGCATCTTTTCCCACATATTCACACATTTCCCCCTCAATCTTTAGTCGATATATTCAGGATCTTTAGGGAGAGTTTTGTGGGTTAAAACAAAACTTGTCTGCAAAATATGAGTTTCTCACGATGGATCTACTGGTGGATTTGGTAGGTTTGAAGAAGTTAAATCATCTGATAAATACAATTGTCATAAAGACACAAATCAAGTAGAATTCGGATTTCTAAAATGTTCAACACCTGTGTCTCTGACCAGCTTGCCAGCCTGACTGACCCAGGTGTCCACCAATCTCTCATTAGGAGGTTACAAAAGAGGGTGTTTTTCTGCAGCACAAGCACTAAAGAAGAGCGTGTAGGAGCTTTGCACCCCTGACATTGAATTTCACTTTGGCATGTTGGAGTTCATTTGGAAAGATTCCCAGCTTGACAATTTGGTTAATATTTGTGAACACAAACAGTTTTGTGTCCCAAAGTTAAACATCAGATCACTTAGAGTTGAACAGTAAAATCTGGACCTGCTTGTCTCAAAATGAAATCAGAAAAAAAGGCTTACAAACTGTTAAAGTCCCCCAATAAAGGTCCTTATTCGTCATCAACATTAGTTAAATATTTTACATGTTATCACAGGCTTGATTCTTAACTTTTATTAAAATTTTTACATTCATGGCTAAAAAACGTTTATTAGACACCCTCAGACCACATGAGCGAAATGATCTCTCGAATTAGGTGCTATTCCTCTTTATGGCAAACAGGAATACAGACCTCTACATCTGAAGAGAGACCATTTTGTTGATTCTTAAGTCATTTTTTTGGCCTCTGAATGACGAGCTATAAGCAGTTTTGGGAGCAAAGTGCAACCAACAATGCAAATAACCTTCATTCAGATTAACAAACTTGTGGCTGTTGATGTACATTAAGGTGTAAAGTGGATTGTCATGGTTATTGTTCCAGCCATACTCTCCTAGTGGACAGTTTGTGGAGGGCATTGACTTCCATCCGTCTCGCCATAAAGAGCAGGCCAGACACCTCAGGACCCTGCACATTAGTTTTATTCACTTCATCACTTGATGGGGCATTATAACCGGAAAAGAAGTACACAGTCCTTCATTCTGGGAAATTGAGTTTGAATGCTGACATGGTTTCAACTATGAGATGAATTATCGCTGCCAATAATCTGAACCTCCAAGCATGTCTACTGAGCTGAGTAATATGTTAGAAAATCTTTAATCTTGAACGTATGTATTGAGATAACTACAGTGAAACATAAATGTACTAAGCAAACAAACAGGCGATAACAGCTGCTAGTGATCATGGTTCACCCACACAGCTGTGAGTGTGTACGGACTGTATTTATTTAACATCTCCTTCAATCTTCTGTTAGTTTTGTGGCACCAAGCAAAGGACAGTTGACACCGTTTTACCATTTTTATTGGTATGATGGATTTGGTGACATCCAGCAAAAGTCTAATCAGCCACAACTGGTGACACAAATTACTTGGTAAGATCAAGACTTAAAAGGTGTTAAAAATGTCAAAATGTTAACCTACAAAGTAACTCAAACAATGAGATAAATGTAGTGGAGTAAAATGTTTTATCTCTGAAATGTAGTGGGGTAGAACTATAAAGTAGCACAAAATAAAAATACTCAAGTACAAGTACCTCAAAATTGTACTTAAGTACAATTACTTGAGTAAATGCACTTAGTTACTTTCCTGCTCTAAATGTCCTAACAAGTAAATTTGGTCATAGCAACAAATAGAAATGTGACACACTGTGAAACACTTTTAAATTAAAGCAAATGAGGCAGATATTTTGCTAAAAAAAAACATTTTAACACTTTTCAAGATCATACAGCAGTTTTATCAATAAATCACAAAAAGAAGCTTCAACAGAAAAGAGCATCTGTTTCACACTGAGATGCTGATTTGTACAAAATTTTATTTTTTGTGGTGGAATTCAAACTGTCTCCTTACTGTATTGTTTTGCCAGTGGTGGAAAGTAACTAAGTACATTTACTGAAATACTGTACTTGTACTTGAGTGTTTCCATTTTCTGCCACTTTATACTTCTACTCCACTACATCTCAGAGACGAATATTGTACTTTTTACTCTACAACATTTATTTGGTAACTTTAGTTACTTTGCAGATTCACATTAATAACACAAAATATAATCAACAAATAAATTATGATGTATTATTATGGATATAAGATAAGATAAAACTTTATTGATCCCTTGATGAAATTCACAAGCTACCCAGCAAATAGAGTAGTAGTAGTATATAAAGTAGTTCAAATTAGCTCAACCTTTACCAGCTTCAACATTAAAGTGATGAACACATTAATGCATCAATAACTATAATCCAATAATATACATTATTCTGAAATGGGCCATTCTGGATAATGAGTACTTTTTGTATTTTAAATATATTTTGATGCTTTTGTACTTAAAGTTACAGTGTGTAGGATTTAGTGGCACCTAGCGGCGAAATTGCAGTTTGCAACCATTTGCATACCGCTCACATCACCCTCCCCTTCTAAGCGTGTAGGAGAAACTACGGTGGCTGCGAAAAACGCGACTGGCCCTGTCTAGAGCCAGTGTTTGGTTTGTCCATTCCAGGCTACTGTAGGAACATGGCAGTGCAACATGGCGGCCTCCGTGGAAGGGGACCCGCTCCCTCCGTAGATATAAACGGCTCATTCTAAGGTAATGAAAACACAACGATTCTTATTTTCAGGTGATTATACACTAATGAAAACATACTTATAAATGTTATATTCCATTCCTGCCAATAGCTCCTAAACATGAACGTGCTGTCTGACATGTTACAGGATTTCTGGGTAAGAAGTTAAAACATTTGCATGGTTGTACTTGCTGTCCTAAGAAATTAAACAATTTACATATTTAACTCATGTAGCTGTATCAGTTCTAATTACTGTATAAAACTATCCCTTGGAATGTATTTGAAATGCCAACATCTCTGTATGTGCTACTAGGCAGGGGATGTAGCTGATGGGGTCTCTCTCTCTCTGTGTTTCCTGACCATTAGTGGAGGATCTCCGTGCTGTTTGAAGGACAGGCAGAGCTCCGGTCATAAACGTCCAGCCCTGAGAAGCCAAGCACCAATAAACTGGCTGAACTAGACAGACTAAACCAACTTAACAGGCCGCGGTGACGCTATGTATCCACAACTAATCTGAGGACGTTACCCATCATTTGTCTTTACACCTGCTCTGAGAACAGCACAGCAGCCTGTAGGAGGACTTCAGTCTTCTCAGAGAAGAGTGGCTCAGAGGCATAAATTAAGATTTTTGAATTTGGTATTCAGATATTAGAAATGGATAAAGCCAAGCTAAATTTAGTGTCTGTTTTATACTGTACTCATGCATGAGCCTTGTTTACAGAAATAAGGGAGAAATTGCAGTGGGGAGAAAGTATTCAGACCCTTTATTTAAGTAACTAAAGAACTAATACCACACTGTAAAAATACTCTGTTAGTAAGTAAAAGTCCTGCATTTAGTTATTAGCATTAATATAAAAGCAGGATTTTACTGTTTTACTTGGTTGCAGTGGAGATACTTTTTAGCTAAGTTATTATTGTTGTTAAGCACAAGTATCATTATGTTACTTGCTTCTCCAAGCCCTTATTTTAAAACTGCCAACAAGCTTGTATAATGTAGTGTCAAATTCAAAAATGTTAGTAGAATAACTGATTTTTCGACGTACATTTAGTGCTCATATGGTTGCTATAACAAATTTTTTATATTTTGCATCAATTCCCAAGTAAAACATGTTTTGTAGTAGCCTAAAAAACCCACAGAAATTCTCTTTTTCTCTGGAGACTGATGGTTTCTGACTGATGTTCTGTGCTTTTTTAAAAGTCTCACTAATTCAGATGTCCGGCTAATTCCTTTGTAGGAGCTCAGTGTCCCGCCTCCCCAGGGAGACTTAAATCAGCGTTTCTGTGACAGGACTTCTGAGTGGCAGCAACGCCCCCAATCAGCACCATTATAATAACCCCACTCAACAGAGGTCAGCTCCTCCTCCTCCTCCAGCTCTGAAGGGGCCCTGCTGGAGGAGTTTCCTTTGCTAATATAAACATGAGATCCAAGATGAGTGATTGAAAGGTAAATATAATTGCACAAACTGATTATTTCGCTAGTTGACACATCATAAGTTGAGTTTATGTCATTAATAATTATAAAATTCCTTCAAATCAGACAAAAATCCAGTGAAATCTGGTGGTTTTAGCCAATCAAAGCACAGACAAATTGTTTAACCTTTTATACTAAAGCTATTATCAGGACTCGCCACCATTCATGAAAGATTCAACTACAAAAAACGATTATTGATGAACACCGTCAATAATGCTCTATCCTGACATGTTCTTTTTATGTTTGACTCTTCTAAACTAGAGGAGTATATTTAATGTTCTTCTAGTTATGCTATAACAATGACTGTGAGGTGTGCAGCACAGCACAATGAAAACTAAATCAAACTTGTGGAATCGACACTACAGCAATGAAGACAGGAAACGGTTTAAGTTCAAAATGTTGATTTTAGCCTGTGGCAGTTTCCTTTTTGAAAAGGCTGAGATCAGTATTTTGATATTAAAGACTCTTGTGCTGCATTTTAACAAGATTAACCAAATATGACGTGAAGTTATTTAGAAAAAAAGCACTTGTCCAGTACAAAAGTTATTACAGAATGAGAATAATTCATGATAAAACTAAATGTGTGTCCACGGCCATGTTACAGCAGTAGAGAACAGCTGTGCTTTCAGCTGAATGCTAACATCAGCATGCTAACAAGTAAATAGTAAAAGTATTCAAGTATAAATGTAACAAGTTGTGGATACATGATAAAGCGTCAATCACTGCTGCTAAAATTAAACAAAATCTACAGCTAGCGGCTATGTAAGGTTGTTTGAGCACAGCAGTGGTTTGAGCTAAATGCTAACTTCAACATGCTGAAGTTCTGTCATTTCACGACCCCTTATGAGGGTCCCGAACCCCAGGTTGGTATCCACTGTTTACAATTATGACCCTCTTTTATGGCAGGATGACTCAGGAACTTTAAATTGGGAATCTAATCTCCAAATCAATTGTAAAAAATAATAATAATCTGAAAATGTCATTTTGTATGTATGCATATGGGGACATTATGTTGAACTGTATCCTGAATGAGTATCATGAGAAGGGCAACAGGGCAGCTTGACGTGAGCGACCCTCATTCCTCTGAGAGACTTTAAAGCTTTACTAGCTTATATTTCTAATAATATTTGTGATTGTTTTAACTATCAATAAAGCAATAAATAAAAGTAAAGCCAAAGTTATTGATGGTTCAAGATTTCCTGAATAAATAAAGCTTAACTAAGTAACAATTTAGGTAAATAACCTTTGACTGTGAAGTGACTGTGTTGACCATATAAATTGGTCAGTATTGAGGGAATCCTAGTTAAATTATCTAGGACAGTGGGTCCCAACCTGGGGGCCGAGACAAAAGACGATTAAAGGGATAAATAAGAAACATTTCTTTTACGCAAAATTGTGTTTCCTTTTTCTAATTTTTAAGTCATGTTAGCAGCATGGCTAGGGATGGCAAAGTTGGTCTGTCGGCCCGCCGCTTTGGTCCAGACTAAAATGTCTCAACAACTACGGGATAGATCATCATGAAATTTGTACAGACATTCGTGGTCCCCAGAGGGTGAATCCTAATTACTTTGGGGATCCCCCGACTTACTTTAGTGCCACCATGAGGTTGACTTTTGGGGTTTTGAGTGAAATGTCTCAACAACTATTGGATGGATCGCCATGTAAGTTGATACAGACATTATCCAGGTTGTCTGTATCCTGAAGCCGTCCTGACAGTGTTGACCTTTGAGGGGACGGAGAGCCGGAGAGTCCAAAAATAAGAGGACGCTATTGTAGCTTATTAGCTAGCTGTGTTGCACCGTTAACTTTTATTTAACCTACTGTGTCGGAGTAAAAACTGTCCCACAAAAGAACAACATCTGACAGACAGTTATGAGGCAGGAGACAATGGTACAAATACATCTGGAATAAACTGTGTGAACCTATTGTCCTGTTGGTGACAAAGCTAGCATTAAGCTAACGAGCTAACTACTTAGCTACCTGACTGTTAGCAAGCTTGTTGGCTCAGAGAGCTTTATTTTAAGGCAATGAGTTTGCTTACTGACCATCAGCAAGCTTGTTAGCTCAGAGAGCTTTATTTTCCCTCTTCAAAAAGTTTTTATTGAATGAAATGGTGTGTAATGTTGAACAACATGTCAGGAAAGTAAACAGAAGCGTAAAGAGAAAATAGAGAGAAGCTATTGTGACTAAGCTAACGGTTAGCTTGCCGGCTAACTACAGCAGTTCACCACTAGCCCTGCAAGTCAGTGTTTTATAGACTTATAGTTGGTCTGTATAATCCATTCGTACATTTTTTTTTTTTTTTACACTTCTGTTTTTTTTGATCCATGGTATATTTTATTCAGGTATCATATTTCTGTTTATTTTTTATTTTATAGAACTTTATAGAAAGTTATATGATAGCCAAATTGCATACTGTCCTTCTAACATACAGTTTCACTATATCTAATAAAGAACATGTAGGCGTCTTTCTCGTAAATTTAAATATGTTTTGTGTTTTATATTAAATGCACAAAGCACAAAATATTTACAGTCTTTCTGCATCTTCAACTTGCAGTGCATCAAAATGACAAAAAAATAAAAAGAAGAAATCAGGCCTTATGCCAATTACAATGCAGCCTGCAGTATAAACTTTTATTCCGGTTTGTGTTTTACTCTTTATCAACGAACAACATGAATAAATTTATTATGCGTTGTGGTGTAGGCGTTCACCCGCCGCCTCCCACTCCCACAAATCTACTCGGCCGGCACAAACTGCAAAGCCACTCTAGTCACCTTGAAATTTCCTCTGCTATTTTCCAATTAAAAGCTTAATAGCCCTGGAGACGGGCTTCATGTGGGGAAGTTTACCGTGCTCTTATTCTCTGTAAGCCGCGCAGCCTCGGATCCCATTATTTGCTTGAATAAACCTTTTTTACGGTCAGAAATGGGCCCCGGCTTTGTCCGGTGTTATGTTTCAATGCCCTCTATTAGTCCAGCAGAAGGGACATATCAGCATCCTCGACATAGTTCCCAAAGGGCTTTTTATACATGTAGAGACCTAATCATCTAAGTTATGTACGATTGTGTAAAAGCTGCGAGAAGCTGTGAGCGTTTTGTCCGAATTAAGTCTTATAGCTTGCAGGCCTGCAGGCAAGAGGGAGGGGAAATAATATAGTCTACACAAATGTCCTGACTTTGAAATTCAATTATACTTGATCTTGGAATGCGTAATGCTCGTGTTGTTTTCTTAAAATGAAACTTTTTGGGGATATATATCTAAAGTGATCCGAGTCAAAAATCCGAGTTTTGACAGCTGAGATGTCAAATGTTTTGAATGCAACATCAATTGAGTGAAACAGTTGGACTTAGACTAAAGGTTTACACATCTTTAAGTATTAATGGTGCCTTTTACTTTTTAAAGTTCAAGTTTTTCTTCCAGGTTGAGTTGTTGAAAATATGAATTTTATGTGTCATATTTATAAAAAAAATCTACAAATTGGTGCCAATAGAAAAGGCACTGACATTTTTTTTAATGTCCTGTAAATGTTTAATTGGTTGTTTCATGCAGGGACTTTTTTTTTCAGCTGCAATGTCATATTTGATATTCAGCTGACAGTTGACTTGGGCTTATGGTTACACACATCTTTTACAGTACTGGGTTTTTATGGCGCTATTATCAGTTTATTTCATGTTTTTCTCCATGTTGACTTGTTAAAATATGAATTTTATGCCTCATATTTGAAAAATCTACAAATAGGTGCCAATAGAAAAGGCACTAACTAATGCAGTTTGTCTTTTAAACTTTTATTTTCATTTTGACAGCTGGGATGTCATATTTGTGATATTCAGTTGACATAGTTTGGACTTAAACTATAGGCTCGCACATGTTTTTTAATGTATTTATGATGCTATTTTCAATTTCAGTGTTATATTTTGTTGCACGTTAATTGTTAAAATATGAATTTTATGCCTCATATTTTAAAAATCTACGAATGGGTACCAACAGAAAAGGCACCGACTCGTGCATTTAGTCCTTTACCCTCCTCTGATTTTCTTAATGGATCTTTGTTACTCAGTTTTCCTGCATACAATCTATAAAATGTTTGGCCAGTTTTGACAGATGGGATGTCACATTTTTTATATTTAGCAGCAACATGGTAAAACATTTTTTTCAGGTATTTATGATGCTATACTCGGATTAAATGTCATGTTTTGTTTCATGTTGGATTGTTAAAACATACATTTTATTATACACTTTCAAAATAAATGAGCTCCAGTAGAAAATGCACTCCTGTGTTTATATTTAGTCTTTTAACTCCCTTACAGATGTTTTAAAGGTTGTTTGTTTCATGCAGGGACTCAGTTTTCCTACAGTCTTATAAAATGTCCTTGTAGGCCTGTCCTGCCCTTTGACCTTTACTGGAGATAATGTTGCAGCTTCCCATTGATAAAGCTCTAATAGCCTTTTAAGAATCTCAACATTTCATTTCAGCTGCAGGATCAAAGTCTTAACATCTTTTAGCCACTGTAAAAGACATGAGATCATATCTGTAGAAACCAGAATGTTTCTACTCTTCTTGGATCTTGACAGGAGTGTTTCCCTGATCTTGAAAGTTATTGTCCCATTTTTAAAGGAAACTCTACAAACGTGTGAACCTTACAGGGAAAAATGTGGGGTTATCTGATCCTCTACTGGCAGCTTTTTTCCCTCCGCCCACTTCAGCCTCACATGGACATTTTTTGCAGCGTGCAGGCGCTTTGACGCGAGTGACAGCGTTTGGTTACTCGTCTCCATAAGTGCGTGTCAGCCTGATGCATATCTGTGCTGTCAGCCGGGGGAAAGGTGGATCCTCCAACACAAGCCAACACCTCTTATCCTCATCCTGCCATGCGTGAGGCAGAGCAGCTTCATCCAGCTCCATCTCTCGGACAACAGCACTCCCGCCCCTCCTCGCCTCTCCGCTGATGTAACTTGTGCGTCCTGGGAAACCCGCCGCGTCTGACAGAATGAATGGCTACGGGTCCCCCTATCTGTACATGGGGGCTCCGGTTTCTCAGCCCCGGGCCCCGCTCCAGAGGACCCCAAAGTGCGCGCGGTGCCGGAACCACGGCGTGCTGTCTTGGCTCAAAGGTCACAAGCGCTACTGCCGCTTCAAGGACTGCACCTGCGAGAAATGCATCCTCATCATCGAGCGGCAGCGCGTCATGGCGGCGCAGGTGGCGCTCCGGAGGCAGCAGGCCAACGAGAGTCTGGAGAGCCTCATCCCGGAGTCACTCAGAGTGCTGCCCGGCATCGGCATATCCGGAGCCGGCGAGGAGAACCAGGGGGCCCCGCCGAGGACAGAGGAGCTGGAGCTGAGGTGGAGCAGCGCGGAGCCGGTGCAGGCCGGAGCACAGACATGCACAGGTGGGAGAATAACGAGGAGAGGAGCTGCAGGATAAAGTTTCATTTAAATGTTTCCATTTCTGCTAAATAATTGCTTTTATTTGATGGCGTGAAAATAATGAAAAATGGCCCACATTATAGAGTGGTGTTCTTTTTAGCAGAAAAAAAACTAATAATGACTAATGAATAATTTTAAACTACTATTACTAGGCTGCGACTAAATAATAATAAAAAAAAATTAATCACAAAGTGCCACATCTCACAGAACTACTTTACCAATATAATATCTTGCCTATTTTGTTAATTGTTTAAAGTTTTCGCACAAATTTGCAAAGAAACATTATGTCAAAAAAAAAGTAAATGCAAAAAAGAGACGACGCCTGGGATTTTAGATGTTTATCTAATCTTCATGTGGAGGCCTACAAACAGTTTTGGGGTATTTACGGTAAAGCACCAAGTGGCCTTACCTTAAGATGCTGTCGTTTGTGTACATTATCAGGTAATATTTCAGTTACATAAATGCAACTCAAACACATTTTCCTCTAAATGTTGTTATGTTATTTAGGAATGGCACCTTTGCTAATATGAAAGGATTCATTTGTTTTAAATCATCAAGATGAGATAAAAGAGATAAGACTTTTAATTGATTCGGGGGGGCACAGGAGGCTTAGAGGTAAGAAAACATAATTAGGCCTAGAAGAAACCAAAAAACATATTATATAAAATCGATTTCTTTGCTGTTTTGTCTAAAAAAAAAAGTCAAGGGACATGTGAGTCGATTACAAAGCAAAAATATCAAGTGTAAATAAAAATAAAATAGCTTAAGTTAATAAATAAGTGATAAATAAAATTGTTTCGTGACAAAATATTTTGAAAAAGGTTTTATCTTAACAAAAGCAACAAACCATTAATATTTTTGAGTTATTAATAGGGATGAACATCTGTTCGTTCTGGCAATATTTGTAATAAATTTAGTTTTTCACCTGGTTATTATTCGAGTAATGAGTATAGTGTTATTTGTCTTTATTCATTTATTTATTGAAAATTGCATGACATTTTTCTTACTTTTTTTAAAACAGAGAATTATTTTGTATAAGAAAGTTACTTAAAAAAAATCATGTTTATTATTTAGTCAAATATCTGAGACGTGGTTTTTTTTTTAAATATCAACTTTTAATTTCAGTAGCCTTTCCCCCCTCCCTTTTGTTGTTGAGCAAATTAGTATTTATTTCGATTTCGATGCTCAGTATTCCTCCCGCACACCTGCGTGATGATTACTGAATTATTGAATATTGCACAGTGCAGGTTCTGGTTGCTTTTCTACATTCGCCTGACTCCACTTGTTTGTTTGTTTTCTGAGACTAAAACATTTGGACACAAGCACCGATCAGCTGACTCCACATCAGCTCCGTTTGCTCCCTGACACACAGAGCTGAGTGGTTTAAAAGATTACAGTAATCAGCGGCGGACAGGACCAATCGAATGTAATCGCCATATTTCTTGCAGGAGGTCAACTTCAGATGAAAAGTTACCGAGCAACGAGCGATCTGTTTACAAAATGTGGTCAAGAGGCATCGACGGTAGATTCCTCACTGACGCACACAGTCAGCACTTTGTGTTAACAGCTTTGGAGAAGAGAAAATAAAGTAAATCCACATAAATCGTTGTGCTGGAGACAAGTTGACAAGCGATTAATTGCATGTTAGGTTTCCTCTCGAGGGGGAGCTTAGAGCGGATTGGCTTTGCTTTAAATGGACGAGGAGTTTTGCATCAAGAGGTGCAGAGAAGAGCAGTTTATGAAGTCAGATTAGCGTCTAATTCATTTAATACCCAAACAGATGTGTGCATGCCTTTCTTGCAAGCTGAATGTTTGCTTTTACTCTCTGTGTTTCCTGCCCAAACTTGTTTCCTGACTGTTCGCTCCCTTGTCCCGCAGAGCCGACGGAGGACGGTGCTGATGAAGGGTCAGGGGGTGAAAACGGGGGGAGCTCCAGTGAGAAGGAGCAGGACCCGGTCAGCTCCCCTGAAGGCTCCAAGCCAAACTCCTGCTACACCCCGGAGCCTCCAGAAACCCCCTCCCACTCGGAGGAGGGCCGCTACAGCCTCCCTAAAGCCGGCAGCACTGAGAAGGAAGTCAAAGCCGAGAGTCCTCAGAAGTATCCCGTCAGCCCCGCGGAGCAGAGCGTGCTGATCGAAGGCCTCGCCGGCTCCATCAACCTGCCCTTCAGCCTGCGAGCCAACCGGCCGCCGCTGGACGTCCTCAAGAAGATCTTCCCCGCTCACAAGCCTCCTGTCCTGGAGCTCATCCTCAGAGGCTGCGGGGGGGATCTGGTGGGGGCCATCGAGGTGCTGCTGTCCAGCCGGAGTCCTGACGGGAGCGCACACCCGCACGCCGACCCGCACCCGGACGCCCTGGTGCTGCCTTCAAACGGACACCTGTTCGAGCACACGCTGGGCTCCTACCACCCGGTGTCCTCCTCCGCCAAGTGGTCGGTGGGCTCCGCTTTCCGAGTCCCCGAGTCCCTCCGGTTCACATCCGACTCCGCTTCGGGCGTGGTGTCCACCGGCCCGCTGGGTGTCCCCCTGCAGCACCCGTCCTTCCCGCAGCCCACGCGCTACCCGCTCATGTTGCGCAACTCTCTGACGCGCAGCCAGGCCAACCCCTTCGTGCACAACGACGTGACTCTGTGGAATACCATGGCTCTGCAGCAGCAGTACCAGCTCCGCTCGGCGGCCCAGTACGTCTCGCCTTTCTCCACCGCAGCCCCCACCGGCCCCGGTGGGTCCGTGTTCCGCAGCTCCCCCATCCTCCCCTCCAGACCCTCCGAGGAGCAGCGCATCAGCATCCAGGAGGAGAGCTGCACGCTGGGACCCAAACCCGGCCTCTACTCCCCTGATGAGGAGTATGAAGAACGCTCCGACTCCGCAGACTCCCGCATCCTGAACTCATCCACCTAGAATAGATGCTGATGATGGACTAATACAGCAGCGGACACCAAAAATGTATTATTGTGAATGGACATCCAGTGTGGGATTTTTTTTGGGGGGGGGTATCCTCTAACATCATGCTTTCACGATGTCACGTGGACACGACCAAAACGGATGAATGTAACAGACTCACATTGTTTTAATCTGTCATCTGTTTCCTGTAAGCATGTTTAGTACTGTGAAAACTTTCGATGTAAGGATCATCAATGCATGTCAAGAGTATGCCAAATAAATCCGAGTTTCCCAAATGGATCAGATTGTTGTCTTCAGTGTTACTGACTACATTAGGTATTATGGCTGAATTTATATTTAACAAAGATCTTTAGTGACTAAAAAAAAACATTGCCCTGTTTTATTTGTAAGTTCTTAACTTGAGTCTATGGTTTAGTTGTTTGAAGAGTGTTACGTCAAGTACAGTAGGTTTCTCAATATTGCCTTTATTGTAAAGGTGGTATAAATTATTAAACTTAATCTTATGCCCTTAACTAGTAACATCAGACAGAGATGAGACACATCAAATCATATCAATATATGAATTTAACATATGCTGTACAGTAATTGGTGTTCTGTCTAGGTGACATACATACATATATATATATAGTCAAGAAGTATTCAGATCCTTTACTGAAGTGAAAGTACTAGGCCTACTACACTGAAAATACTCCACTACAAGTAAAAGTCCTGCATTCAAAACCTTACTTAAGTAAAAATATGTAAGTATTATCAGCAAAATTTACAAAAGTACTCATTGTGCAGTAAAATGGTTCCTGTCAGTGTTTTACTGTTATATATGATGTTTTTGGATTAATATTACTGCTGCATTAATGTGTATGTTGCATTTTACTGCTGTAGATGTTTAAGGTTGAGCTACTTTTAACTACTTTATGTACTGTTGGGTGGTTTCATCTACAGCAATGCATCATGGTCTATATAAGATCATCATGTCCTGTGAAAACCACGTAAGTTCTCAGAAAAACAGCCCTGCTTTGCAGCTTTGTGACGGTTTAGGAGGAGAGTTTTCTCGGCCCATACAGGAACAATTCATCCTTCATTTTAAAAGTAGCAACACCGCAGTGTAGAAATACTCTGCTACAAGTAAAATACCTGCATTTAAAATTTCACTTGAGTAAAAGTACAACAGTATCAGCATCAAAATGTTCTTAAAGAACCAAAAGTAAAAGCACTCATTATGCAGAATGGCTAATTTCAGAATCATATATACTATATTATTGGATTATAATTATTGATGCATTAATGTGAACATCCCTTTAAAGGTACAGCTGGTAAAGGTGGAGCTAATTTGAACTACTTTATATACTGCTGGGTAGCTTGTGAATTTCAATTAAGTCTTAACTTTCTCTATAATAATACATCCCAATTTTTTATTGATTATATTTTGTGTAATTAATCTGCAAAGTAACTTAAGTTATCAAATAAATGTAGTAAAAACTGCAATATTTGCCTCTGAATTGTAGTGGAGCAGAAGTATAACATAGAAGAAAATGAGAACACTCAAGTACTAACTTTAAAATAGTCTTACACATGCATTGACAACTTATTTTTTCTATCGGGACTAAACCTCCATTTTTACAAATAAAGAGGTGCAGAACCTGATTTTTGGTTTGCCCTTCTCAGCATCCTCATGTGTTCTCTTGTTTCCTGCATCACTAACCTCCCTCTCGTTTCTCCTTTGGTTTAAACCTTTCAAATGCTGCCATCTAGTGGTGAAATTCATCTACATCAGGTTTAGCAGCTCTGCCATGAATTCTACTTTTACGAAAACTTATAATGTTTCAGTTTTTGTTGACACTTTTGACACTCTCATGTATGTAAATAGGGCGGCCAAAATATTAGAAACACCTCTCAATAATATAAAGCAGTCCAGTACAAAACCATCACCCCACTATGACCTCAATAATAAACATAAAGTCAAATAAAATCAAATAAAAATCAAATAAAATAATGAAAGTGTCTTCAGCAGTCAATCGTAAATGTTTACAGGCCGATCCACCTACAGGAGATGACTGGCTTGAAATCATCAAGGAGATTCATGAGATGGAAAGACTGACTTTCCTACTAATACTGAGGAATGATTTGTACATTGCGAGATGGACGAAATGGACGATATATTTGTTGGAATAAGGAACGTGGCTGGTGGTTTGCCCCTGCTCATCCTCACTACTTAAAGTCTCATTTACCTTCCTTTTGCTGTCTGCTTTACCTACCATGCATAATTATATTCAGATTAAGTAGAGCTGCATAAAGACCTGCTGTCCATAATCCATAATATATGATGTTTGTGATGTGGATGTCATGCTGTGCTATTGGTTTTGATCTTCTAATATAATCTAAGTAAAAAAAAAAGAAGAATTAAGTTCTTCAAAGCAGTAAAATAGCCAAAGATGAACAAGAAAAATCCCCATAAAGATAGCTAGCATGCACTCACTGTGATATTAATGTGGAACATGGGCTGCGCGTAGAAAGAAAGTGTGATGACCTTCCATTGCCTTTGTAGAATCCAAGTCTTCAAGGCATCATTTGTTTCCCCTGAAGCTCATGTGTGCAGCATATGCATCTCTGCAGGTGATTTGGTGATTGAAACATGTAGGTAGCTATCAGGCTGCCATAGTTCACTTTCAATAGCAAGCTGAAATATCAAGCTAACAACATGCTTCCATTGCCAGCAGCAAGGCAGGCTTCTTATAATCACTTATTATTATGATTGTTACTATTGTTACACTTGTTATTATTATTATTATATGTCAAAGTCCATCATCCTGCAGGAAAACAGATGTGTCTACTCAGTCAGTGTCACTTTTAATTATTTAGAAGAAGAAAATTGACCAATTATTTGAGTGTGTTTTGTGTAATTTCCCCATACATATTAGTGTGCCATGTAAGGCATCTTATATTCATTTTACTCTGAAATAACTTGAAAATGGTGCAATTATTGAATCAGAATCAGAATCAGAAATACTTTATCGACCCCCGAGGGGGAAACTCTTTTGCTACAGCAGCTCACTGTCACGTCAGTGCACACAGGAACATCTAAAGAGTGACAATCTAAAGATTTCTGGGCTGGGCTAAGCCCCCAGTGTTTCCACAACGCCTAATGTTATTATATTTCATGACTAAGGAAGGGAGGGAGAAGTTTCATCATCAGTTTTTCTCAATGTCTGCAGGGCATTCATCCCAAGCCTTGCTCAGGGGCACCTCGGCAGTTCTTCCGGAGGGTGGGGAGAGCATTTATTTTATTTCTGTTCAGTACAGTTTTCCCAAACCAGTCCAAGGGTTTGAACCAGAAACTTTCTAATTCACTTTCTCAATATAATTTCTATTTAATATTTTTCTCTCTCTGTTTTCCTCCCTGAAATGACACCAGAGGCAGCCTGCGCCAGTCTGCCGCCCAGTGGGCAAAACGAGTATTTTTACTACATCATCATACACAATACCACAGAGGTACATTGTCAATATTTTATTACAACATGTATGTAACTGAAACTTCATGCAGGCTCATACTGGCATGACAAGAATTACAATTTTTAAATTAACATTAATCATAGGTTCATGAACAGAAAACTAAGTCTAAGATAAGTTTATTCTTTATCTTTTATAATAATATCACAGTGATTTAAATTAGAATAATCACAGGGACGAAGCCTAAAGTAACGCTTTCCTGAGAGATTTTGAATTTAGTTTTTTTCCCCCATATGCTGCCCTCAAATAAAATGTCCGATCAGAATTTCCTAATAATGACACACATTCTTATTTACCACAATAACACAGCTTATTAATGGATGAATAACTAAACAAATAGACATTATAACAAATCATAGATGTGAAATGCAGCTTTAGTTTGAGTCCGGACAGATAAATGTAAAGACTCTGGATGTGACAGCCAGTGGTGGGATGTAACTAAGTACATTTACTCAAGTACTGTACTTACATACGAGGTTCTTGTTCTTTACTTGAGTATTTTCTTTTCATGCTACTTTATACTTGTACTTCACTACATTTCAGAGGGAAATATTGTACTTTTACTCCCCTACAGTTATTTGACAGCTTTAGTCACTTTACTAATTAAGATTTTTGCACTCAAAACATACAGAGAGCTTATAAAATATGATGTTTTGTTATAACTGAACTACAGCCTTATCTAACAATACATACAAGTAGAGCTGAAACAAGGAGTTGATTAATTGATTAGTTGATTGACAGAAAATTAATGGCAGCTATTTTGATAATAGTTTAAGTCATTTATTTCATGCAAAAACATTTCAGCTTCCCAAATGTGACATTTGCATATTTTCTCTTTTAATTATTTGAATATTTTTTTTTTTTATAATTTTGACGTTTGGACTGTTGGTTTGGCCGAAAGTGTCACTATTGTCCGAAAACCAAACAATCAAGCGAATCGATTACTCGAGAAAATAACCAGCAGATTAATCAATAAGGAAACTATTTAGCTTTTACTACAACTGTAAAATCCTGCTTTTACATGAATGCATCAGTAATAATAATCGAATGATATAATATATAATAGTATAGGGGACATTTGTCTGCATTGACTACTTTTACTTTTGCTACTTAAAGTACATTTTCCTGATTATACTTACACGCTTTTACTGAAGTAACATTTTCAAAGCAGGACTTTTACTTGGAACAGAGTATTTTCCCAGTGTGGTGTTGGTGCTTTTACTTCAGGATCCGAACACTTCCTCCTCCACCGCCGCCGTGGACAGCTGAGGGACGCGTCCTCCTGTTTGTTGCACATTAGCCAGGAGAGGTCGAGGTGTCAGACAGAGACAAATGTCGTCCCGCCTGGTTTTTGCATTCAGCTGCATGTGTTGTCGGTCCATCAGAGGCTAATTAACATAGCAGGATCCCCAGTGATCCCACTCTGCGCTTCTGTCTATACACAGCTCCTGTTACACTTTACGGCCTGCACAGCGGGACACTTCCAACAAGATGCTGTTGTTTCAATCAACCCCAAAAAACGTAAACTGGACAGCGTGTGAGAAAGTGTCATTACGAGTCTGTGTCTTTCTCCAGGTTGTGCCCATTAAAAAGGCTGAACATCAGTTAAAGTCTAAGGAGTGATTTCCACAGACAACACCCAGAATAAACATTAAGATAAAGAGCTGCATTTGTTTTGGAAATACAAACTGCATCAAGTCTGTTTAAAAAGTCACAATAAGAATATTATCATGCAACAAATACCACCAAGATCACCATACATTCTGAAAATGTTGTGACGTTAAATACAAATATAAATAAAAACTATTAATGTGTAGGATACAGCAAGATGGGTCAGAATATTCTACATATTAATAGTTTTTATTTATTTTTTGCGTCGTGATGCCTGGGATCCCTTCAAGGATCTGTGCAAACTCCTATAAGATCCCCACACCCTTACAAGGAGCCTTGAATCCCTCTTTAAGGATCCCTAGAAACTACTCAAGTATCCCCGGACCCCTGCGAAAAAAACAACAACCCTGAAATGACTTCAGTAACACCTGGAATCCATTCAAGGATTCAAATACCGCTGCAGTGATCCTTGAAACTCATTTACTAACAGCTGAATCCATTCAAGGATCCATGAAACACCCCAAGGATCCCCAAACCCCTTCAAAGTTCCCTGAAACTCTTTTAGTAATGCCTGGAACTCCTTAAAGATTCCCTGAAAATTCCTCAAGGATTCCTGGAGAGCCTCAAAGACCCCTGGAACTCATTTAAAAATGCCTGGAATCTCTTTAAGGATCCCTCAACCCGGAACTGGAATTCCTTCAAGGATTCCTGATCCTTCCCCAAGGACCCTGATAACTCGTAAAAGATCCCCAGACCACTGCCACAACCCCTGGGATTCCTGCAATAATGCCTGGAATCCAAGGAAGCTACTCATGATCCCTGCAAACTCCTGAGAGATCCCCAGACCCCTGCAAGGACCCCTGACAGTCCTTCAATAACACCTGACACCCCTCCAACAATCACTGGAAACTCCTCAAGGATCCCCAGACCCCTGCAAAGACCCATGAAACTCCATTAAAAAGGCCTGGAATCCATTCAAGGATCCATGGAAACCCATCGAGGATACCTTGACCCCCTCAGAGACTGATACTACCTCAATATTGCCTGGAATCCCTTTAAGGACCCCTTCAAAGATCCCTGGATCTCCTTCAAGGATTCTGAAACCTCTGTGGACCCCGTAAACTTCAAATAGATCCCTTCAAACACCACTGAAATAACGCCTGGAATTATTTCAAGGATTCCTGGAAACCCCCAAAGGACCTCCAGACCCCTGTGAAGAGTCCAGAAATTCCTCCAATAACACCTGAGACCTCTTCAAGGATCCCTGGAACCACCTCAAGGATCTCCAGACCCCCGCAGAGACCCTGAAACTCATTCAGTAAGGCCTGGAATCCATTTAAGGATCCATGGGAACTCTTCCTGGATTCCTCAAGGATTTCCAGACCTCCGAATAGGGCCCTGGAACTCCTGTAAGAATACACTGATTCCCTTCAGAGACAACTGGAACCTCCTCAAGGACCCTTGGAGCCACCTTAAATACTCATAACCACCTTAAAGTCCCCTTGAGCCTCTTCTATTCCTCAACACCCTCTGACACACCCCTGGATGGTCCTGGAAGACCCCTGGAAACCCAGTCAAGGGCCTCTGGAGGGGCCCCACACTAGCTGAGCCTTAATGAGCCCGCGGACACAGACAACACGTTTCACCTGGACGGTCCGGGTCTGCGCGGATCCTCCTGACCCTCCGTCCAGCCCTGCTCTCCACATCAAAGCATTCCTGAAGGGGAAACGGCAGCCCGGGGTGGCCGCTCGTAACCTCCGTAATAAATTAAGACGAAGTGGCAAATAAAGCTGCACCTGCAGGCCTGACGGCTTCACCTTCAACACATGGAGGAACCGTTAAGAGGCACCGGAGGGGGGGAAGACAGTTCTGTGTTTCTCCGTTTAATTAAAGTCTAAAAAAATCTGAGTTTTCTTGAACTGCTGAGCGAAACTAATAATAATTAAAAAAAGGGCATATAATGCAAATTTACACAATTTTAATTCACGATGCAATCGGAGATAGAAAGCCATTTCTATTAGCTAAAAGACACAGTCCGTTCAAGAATATGCTGTGTCATGAAAGATTAATAATAAGCCTTAAACACCAAAACAATCCAATAAACACATTGTTGTACAAATACCCGCGTTAACTACAAGTCCTGCAGGTTAACATTAAACAGAAAAGAAAGACGCGAAACACGCATCTCCGTTGAACGAGAGATTTATAAACGCCTCACTAAAATAAAAAAGTCCCCCAAAAATAATACTAATAAATACTGTATTATAGAGACACCATAAAAAGAAAGAAAAAGTGTGCAGTAAAAAAAAATCCCTACTGATCAGGAAACCACATAGGATTGATAGAAAAATGCCAGGATGAACTTTCGTTGTTTAAAAAAATAAAATAAAATATTTTCTCATTTGTAAAATGCCACATCGAGCACTAAAGCAGCCCACAGCTTTTGATTTGAATCTAATTCCCACAGACAGTTGTCTTCATTATTTTAAAATTAAGATTAGTCTTTTAACTTTTAAAGCTCTGAAACTTATTCCAAGCCAAGCAGGTAACTTCCCTGCCCTCATCTGAAATGAAATATACAATATATCCTCATTTTAGCTTGGCTTTGTTCATTCATTTCACACGACAAGTAGCTAAACGGACGTAAAGTCAACAGGCCACTTTCATGCTCCAGTGTGTGGATGTCTGTGTTGTCCCGCTGTCACTTGGCACTGAGTAAATGCTGCGATGCCTCCTTTGCTTTCTGAGCCGAGCTTTCAGTCTGCAAGCTGCAACCAAAGAGCCACAAACAGGAAAGTTTGTCGACATTCCTCTTTTAAATGTAGGAGTCATCAGTCCACACACACACACACACACACACACACTGCCTTCTATAAACTCGACCATAACGACTATATATTTATATTGAACTTTTTATATTAATCTGAAAGAATGAGGAGGAAAATGAGAGAGAAGACGTCAGGTGCAAACAAAGGTTTCAAATATAAAAAGTGTTTTCTTGTGCTTTTATTCTTAGGAGGATCAAATGTCCACACATGGCTTATTTTTTATTGGTTTTATGTTGAAATGTTAAGATTAGAAATAGGATTTAGTGTGTTAAGGATGAAGGGGTTTAGGCAATATATAGGCATATTTAGGATTAATAGCCTTTTAGACTATAAGTAGGCTAAGGGTTAAGGTTTTCTCAAAATTGTAAGGGTTTTTAGGGGCACGGTTAGAAATAAGGGGTGAAGTTAAGGTTTTTTTATGGGATTTTTAGGAGTTAAAAAAGGAAGACGTTTAGTATCAGTTAAAGGTTAAAGCTGTATGTGTTATTTTTTGTTAGGTTTTACTGCACTGTTGTGTGTGTGTGTGTAGGACTCACGCATGCTGACATGGTGGTTTTTTTCCCCC
The DNA here is from genome assembly GCF_020085105.1 of Siniperca chuatsi. NCBI lineage: Eukaryota > Metazoa > Chordata > Actinopteri > Centrarchiformes > Sinipercidae > Siniperca > Siniperca chuatsi. Next base: position 5,209,730 of record NC_058046.1, read on the forward strand.
CTCAGGTGGGATTGTTGTGAAAACAGTGTAATCATCCTCAGTTACTTACTGGCAGGAGGACAGACTGTAACAACCTGCGGGACGAATCCATCACCTGTGTCACCTCTGTCGCAGGGCAGTTCAGCCTGTGATGTGTGTAAATACAGGCAGGATCATCACTGTAATATTCTTATAGGGACTCACAGCATGGCCCTCAGACCTAAAAATGTTATTGGTGCCTTTGTCAGAGGGATTTTTTATATTTTTTCCACAAATATTCAGTTAATTACAGGGTGACTAATGAATTAAAAATAGGCTAAATGTGTTGGATTGTGTAATAGATGAAAAACTGATCTGAAAAGTATATTTTTGTATGTATGTATGTATGTTTTTTGGCCTAATTTATCTGCCAGTTACAACATAAATCTATATGCTAAATTAGCCAGCAGTGGGATTTAAGGGATGCTTGTATAGCAGTGAACGTACAGCTGGTGTTAACAGCCATTTTAAATGAACATTTCTCTTAACTTAGACATTAAAGTGGGCCGACAGCCTATTGATTAGTTTGTCACCTCTAATCCAGGCAATAGGTGTCTTTGCCACATAGGCTCTCCTCACTGTTGATCAGTAAATAATAGTTTATAGACTGGTTGTTCAGTAGTAAGTGGTAGCAGCAGCCTACTTCATCAAAAAAGTATTAATTTAGGACAAATGTTTCCTCTTCAGTGGTAAACTAGAAAGATTATGACATCCGAGTAACTTTTGAGTAACTTTTCTCTCTAGAATCCGGACTTCAGCCTGCTGAGAAATTAACTGGATGCAACTGAAAAGCAATCAATTTGCTGTTAACAGTTATTAGCTGGCAAATTATTGGACCCCAGCCTAAATACCTGCTCCTAATATTATTGGTCGCTGCGTGTTTGCAAGCAGCCAATCAGAGGGCAGAGAGCGCAGACTGAAGCGTTCATAGGAGTGGCGCTCTGCGAGTTTCCTTCAGAGGAAACTTGGATCTGTTCAGAGCTCATCCACTCAATTAACAGCTCGTTACAAACACACATTGTGGAGCCTGGAGACTGTGTGTTTGCCTGCGGGAGATTCATCACAGTCCTGACGACCAACTCACCGCTTTCCCCGCACTGCTGCAAAACCCTGGACAAGACCGCTGGATCGACCTCTGGAGGTAAACTCAACTCTCTTTCTTAGTTTTTTTGTCAATTCACAGGGCAGTTAAGTCTTGGGGGAGAATAATCAATACAATCTACTAAACTCTATGAGGTTTGACCAAATCCCTGCATGACATAAATAATAAATTAAATGCCAAGAACTTAAGTATTAACCTAATGGGCTGATGTGATAGGTCATGGGACTAATAATGGTCTCTTTATGTGATTTATTTTAGGCTTCTGATAATAGATTTTCATATTTGTAGGCTACAAAACTAAATAAAACGTTTCTTTGTAGTGTAATATCTTCAATATAATCTTAAATAAATTCCAGGAATCACATATAGGTCGATATAGATACGACAGTAGCTGTCTAGAGTAGAAGAAGATTTTTATTATAGCCTATTTTTGCAGATTAATAAATAAAAAGTAGCCCTTTTTCATTTGTTTGTTTTCTCTGTGCATGGACACCCCCTTTTTGTGTGAAGAAATTTAGTTTGGTATGCTAAAAAAACTACTGCTAAAGTCTTAGAAGAAGTTAATTTAAACCTCCATTATTATAAATCAGGATTAATGGAAAATATTAGACTGGTTTGTTTCGTTTAGGCCTATAATATTATATTTCATTAAATCTTCTAACACTGGAGTTTGCTGTTGTCGAGCGGGAATTTTGCCCATACATACACAGGTCTAAATAATTCATATTTGTCTCCAGATATAATCTGGGTGTAGAGACAGCCGGCGGAGGCCTCGGGCAGACATGTCAGACAACGCCGGTTGCGAGTTTGAAATCGACGTGGAGAGCCTGGAGACGGAGAGCGACGACCTGGCGGAGTCCTCCAGCCGCCCCGGCTCGGCGCCGTTCGGCCCCGCCGCCTCCGAGGACGACGGAGACGGCAACAAGGGCGACGACAAGCCCGGCACCGGCGGCATGTGTCCGGGGGACCAGAGGAAGCTGAGCCGGACGCCGAAGTGCGCTCGCTGCCGTAACCACGGCGTGGTGTCCTGCCTGAAGGGACACAAGCGCTTCTGCCGCTGGAGGGACTGCCAGTGCGCCAACTGCCTGCTGGTGGTGGAGAGACAGCGGGTGATGGCGGCGCAGGTGGCCCTGAGGAGGCAGCAAGCCACGGAGGTAGGCCGGGAGTGTGTGTGGGAATGGACATATGTGTGTGTGTGTGTGTGTGTGTGTCTATGTGCTGGTTCTACAGTGCTGCCTTCAAATGCTGTGAAAGGTTTGATGCATTCAAGTGCCTTTATTCAGCAACAGCCAGCCTAACTAACAAATCAGACCCCACAGTAAAAGTAATTTCACTTTATTTCAGGAGGACAATGCTAAAAAGATTAACAATAAAACAAAACGTCAAACCCAGTCAGGTGTACTCAGATTTGAGTAGGAAGCCTCCTCGTGTATTCCCTCAGGCCTGTCAACCTGCCCTAACGTTTTTTTGCTGTAGGGATTTCCAGGAGATGTTGATCTTGCTTCTCATAAATCTGCTTTATTTACTCTGTGAATCCAGTGGCTCAGTTACTGCTATCTATACACACTGTATCAAATGCCTACACCTATCCATGTTAAACATGTAAAGGTGTCTTTAAAACATACAGTACATACTCATCTTTTCACATGGCATGACAGTAAATTATATTGTCATTATCATTAGTTATAGATTACAAGCTCTCTACCCGCTGATTTTCCCAGTGTTCAGTTTCATATGTTAGGTATGTGTGGGCAGCTCATAATTACAGTAGTTCCTGTGATTTCCCTGCCTTACAGTGACCTGTGGCCTTTGGGTTGTTGTGAAAATGTGACTTATTTTAAGGTCAGTCTTCCAACAGACTGCTTCACTGAGAATTCGCTTAAAGTAATCTTCATAATTTACCGATTAGGCCAAGTCTTCATATTCCAGTCAATCTTGTTTTGATTTGCTCTTTTTATTTATTTGAGCTGCAGTGCAACATTGGCAAACGCCTTTCTGATATTATATCTATATACTGTAGTCTATATATGAGCAGAAATACAATTCTGGTTTCTTGAACTGGTTTATTTAGGTAAACAGTCCAGCTGAAGAAATCCAAGAGCCTGAGCAGATATAGTAGTGCCTTCATGTGACCCTGATAGCAATTATGAGTTGAGTGCACATGAATTATCAAACAAAAAAACACATAACTGGGAAGGCGAAGTTCTCTATGAGACATGTTGCACTTCAAATGTAAACAACCAGTATGTGATTTTAGTTTCAGTCAGTGTTAAATGGCATTTGTGCGATAGAATTTCACGCCTGACACGATCTTCCTCTCTGCGTTCGGCCACCTCACAGTCACTGTGTTGATATTCAAAGTCAGACATTAGCCGCTGTTTTAACAACCAATCTTAAACTTCCAATTTTGGATGCAGGGTTGGGTCTAGTATCGATTTAAGTTTGGTTTGATCAGATTAAGGCTCAGGGTTTGGCAATTAATGTAGTGATTTAACACGTACCACTTATATATCTCTTAGTTTAACTGAATGAACATGAATATTAATCACTGGTTCTCAAAGTGGCGTCTCAGGATCCCTGAGTGGTTCCTAATGTTGTCCCAGCAAATAAACACTCATTATTATATAGAAATAAAAGCGTATTTACACAGCTTAATTACAGAATATTAAAAGAAATGTTCCGATCAGAGTTTCTCTCACTGTCGCACTCTTTCCCCAACAGAGACACATTTCCATCTTTACTTGTAAACAACACATATCTCCCTTTATGATCTTCTCAAAGCAAAATCGTACCTATTTGCGGTCTGTGGCCCTAATATGTGTGTGTTTTGACTGCGGTGACATTCAAATATTTGAGAATGTCTGCAGTAAAATAATGAACCACGTCAGTTGTGGTATTTTAAAGATGATACCAGATGGACGTTTTTCTGTTTGTGTGTGTGTGTGTGTGTGTGTGTGTGCAGGGTGTGTCGTTGTGTGTGCTTCTTTTCTTGGCTTGTCAAGCTAAATGTTTAACTTTTATTACACAGTCTTATTGTAGTAATATTACAGTTTGAAGCAGGCCTAACGCAATCAGGTTTAGTCGTGAAACTGTTGAAAATGTTCTGTAATTTCTCTCGCTTTATTTGTAACTTTAAGGAAATTGGTAGGCCAACATCTCATGTTCAGTTGCTAAACATAGTCATCCTGCTTTAACCTATTTAAAGACTGTTGTAAGAAAAACAGAACACACTATCATGACCCATATTTTAAGGAGATTATTAAGACGATGGATTATATTATCCAAACGTCCTGAAAGCACATATTTAGTCATTTTTTGTTTTCTCAATTTATCAGGATAAGAAAGGAATATCTGGGAAACAAATTCCAGCAGAGAGGAGGACGATATATCAGCGACATATCCGACCGTCCACCATGCTCGCCAAAAGCATCCTCGAAGGTACAAGGCAACGGATCTGACAAAAAGAAACATGTTTCTTTTGCATTAGATGTTTCTGATCTTTTTCTGTTTCTCTTGGCTCATCCTCTGTTCCAGTTTAACTCTGACAAAACCTCCGTCTCACCTGTGGGTTGTCTTTAATTTCTATCTTTTTCCATTAACGTCACCAAAACACTGACAAGGACTTGTTAACATCTGTAAGCAGTGACTTTTTTGGCATGCAATCATTTCACTAATTATCATCTCCAGCACTGTCACAACATACAATTCAATTATTTAGCATGATTTATATTTAGAGTGAAAACTCTCCTTTGTTGCAGTTTTGCCTGTTTGTCAGTGTTGTGAACGTTTCTGCATGCATGCTTGACATCTGCTATAATCCAAAACACATTGACTGCTATAAACCTCGAATTAAATGGGGGTTCTTTTGATGACAGGATACCATCCGGTGCAGTCTGATCCATTCCTGGCTGCCAACCCGTCTCTCCCGCCGCCGCTGAGCGATCGCATGAGGAAGAGAAGGGCCTTCGCCGACAAGGAACTGGAAACCATCATGCTGGAGCGGGAGTACAAAGAGCGAGAGCTGCTGGAGAACAGCCAGGCGGCCACGGCTTCGCTCCTCTTCCCTAACAACATGGTCCACCACGCCGCTGAATACAACTCCTACAAGACGGCCTACTCGCCAGCGGCTCAGGTTGAGCCGCAGCCCAAGGAGCTGTGCAACTTCCTTGGCCCTAACTGCCTGGATCTGTCCATGCAGTACCCCGCCGCCTCAGCCAACGTCGAGCTCATCTCTTCTAACGTCAGCGTGGCCACCACCTACCGCCACTACCCGCTGCAGCCATCACGAGGTGGCTTCATGATGTGGCCCCGCGGTGCCGCCAACCTGGGTGATGCCCTGCTCTACCAGCAGTGCCTGTTCAATGCCACGGCAGTGCAGAACATGAAGCCAGGTGCTGTGTGGGAGCCCAACGTGATGCCTGTCGAGAGCCAGCCGCCGGAGCAGGAGGCTGCGGCTGCTCTTGCTGCTAAACTGGAAGGATCGCGAGCTTCTGCGCTGCAGGACTCATCAGACCCTCAACGGGCTGATCCCAAAACTTCCGTTGTCTCTCATGGGGGGCAGAGGGAGTGCTCTGCCTTCTCTCCACCTAAGAGGAGCTTTGGACAATCCTTCCCCAGCAACTCTCATTCCCAAAACTCCAGCCAAGTCCTGAACAAGCTGAGCAAAGACAGCGCTAAGCTTTCCGTGAAACTCAACTCCTTTCACTCCCTCATCCAGCACTCGCTGAGTGAAAAAAACAGCGGCGGGGTCGGGCCGGAGCTCAGGGCTCCATCCTGCAAAGAGCTCTTAGAAGAGGCCGCCCGCAAGTTCAGGGAAGGCTCCGCCAAGGACATTCAGGCTGTCAAAATCACCGACAGGTACGCCAAAGACTTTCCGTCCAAGCCTTTGGGGACCAAGATGGCGTCCAGTGAGTCTTTGTCCTTCTCCGTGGAAGCCATACTGAAGAGGCCCACACCTGCTATGAGTCGAGCATTCCATTAATTTCCATTAAGTCTTTTCTTGCACTATAAACGTCAGGTTTGTCTCAGCTAGAGGGCATTATGAGTTGTGGTTTTGGGGTCAAACTAAATCTTAAACACACAGGCACTGCATCAGAAATTAGACCAGCTAGAAATAATTCCCCCCCCATGTAATATTTATGTACAGTATATTATATTTTACATGTGCATGTTTAATAACTTTATTGTGTAGAGTATTTAAACATTATCCCAATGTTTTCCTCATGTCAATAAACTTTATAAGACTGAACTCTTTCCATAAAAAGTCTTGTATTTCATTTTATGCTCGAGTTGTGACACGTGTAACTGTGAACAGGTTTTTGTTTAGGTCATGAGTTAGTCTGCACCCACTAATAAATCACTATGGTTTTTACATTCACACAGCAAAACAGTTCACACCAAACACGGAATAAAGGTCTAATCAAAAAAACAATTTCAGAAATTAGTATGCCACCAACAGTCCGAGAAACATTATTACTATTTATCATAAAACAATTTTTTAACTGATTTGTTTTGTATTTTGAGCTTCTGTTAAGCAGGATAGAGGTTCAATTAGGCATCTATACTTTTTATATCTTATTTTGAAATCTTGAATTTTGAAACATTTTCTATAAAATATATTTTATTTATATAAAATATAAATATTCAGTTTACAGTCTTTGTTATTGGGAAAAATGCTAGTTATTACTGACTTAAATGACACATTACCTCCTGTTGATCATTAGGAAATTCTGAATACAACAATCATATATTATGGCATACCTTTTGGAAAAGAGCGAATTTAGATTACAAAATATAGGTCAAATGTTTGTTGTTGACTTTTCATTTATGCTGTCACAAGTCCTCCAGAAATGGAGTGCCTCATATTTTTATTTAATTGTAATTATATGTTGCAACCAGGCATATTTTATACAAAATATAGATTAAGGTTTTGTCAAGAGGGTTAATAAATCATAATAAGTACAGCAGAGTTATCTCTGAAGCAAATTGTACAGACTTGGATCTTATGTCAGATTCTTTGCAAATCATGGGGACATAAAATTAAGCCACAATATCTTGATAGGATTCCAACAATACAACATAAAGGAGTTCTACGTAAATTGGACAGCAAATGTTCAACTTTTCTGTAACAAAACGTACGGCTGTAAACTCAGCCCCACTGAAAGTCGTTGGAGGAATATTGCTGGATTGTTTTTTTGTTTGTATTTGCATGAACACAAATCACACAAACAAAGCACATGAATGAAGTGTGGATGTGACAGAGTGGATGTAGACTAACTGTGTTCTCCGGGAGTTGAAACATGATATCAGCCCATAAATCAGGGAGCAGCATCATCTCATCCGTTCAAGATGCATTTCTCCACTCATTCCTTTCCAGTTACGGGCCCTCAATGTGTGTGTGTGTGTGTGTGAGTGTGTATCCACGCTGAAAGACAGCTCCAAACATGGGTTTCACATGAGCGGCAGAACACTGATCCGTGCAATAATGAACAAGACGAGAGGTTAAAAAAAAAAAGTCACTAATCTCTTCTTTCTGGCACAAACGTCCACATTTCATCGGCGTGAATCTGCAGCCAAACAGCTCGACTCTTTGACAAAAGCTCTATTTTCTTGTCACTTCTTCTTCACTTTCTTCTTCACTCTTAAGCCCACTGAGAAATCTCATGTCAGGAGGAGATTGTGGATGTGTGATCGTTTCAGAGTCCTGTTGTTGCTGCTGTAATTGGATTTGGGCTGATGATGACATATTGTATCACCAGCGAGAGCTGACATAATTTTAAGTAGCCTGCGGTATCAATTAGTTTTTATTTTTATTTTTACAGTGTGTGAGTGTGTATGTGAGAGAGACAGAGAGACAGAAAGAGAAAAATATGTGCAATCATGGTTGGTTTGATATCAGACAAGAGGTGATAGAGAAGAAAAATACATATTTCCGCTAAATATAAGGACTTTTACCTTTTCATCTGAAGTTTTCCATTTTATTATTGTTTTTTTCCATCTGAGCTTAATTGTTTCCACTGGTTTAACATCTTTTCCCCCCTGAAATATACAGTAGAAGTGTATAAAAATGTGTATTCTTTTTAAAAGTTGTTAAAAATTTCGGTGAAAACATTAATACCACTCTCATGTCTGTACAGTACAGTAAATATGAAACTACCATCAGCAACCGGTTAGCTTAGCTTAACTTAAGACTGAAAACAGCTAGCCTACCAGCTGGGTTTGAATATTTCTCTCAGTGTAAACATCATATAGCATCTATGAAGAATTGGAATACACAACAGATGATTTGTCCTATCTTAAACTTACTGATAATCCCTTAAACTGAATGTTAACGGATCATAAGTGATGCACACTGTCCACCAGTGGTGGAAGAAGTACTCAGATCCTTTACTTAAGTAAAAGTAACAATACCACAGTGTAGAAATGCTTTGTTACAAGTAAAAGTCTTGCATTCGACTTTCTAATTCAGTGAAAGTATATAAGTATTACCAGCAAAATGTACTTAAATTATCAAAAGTAAAAGTACTCTCTATGCAGAATGGCCCCTTTCAGAGTGTTATTGTATGTTATTATTTAGTATTTATTTATTTTATGCACACAAGATTGTAATTTGTACACACAAGTTATTATCGGCAACATCACTTTACACACATGTCAGGGTATGTGGGGCCTTTAATCTATAATAATGCATCACATTTAATAAGCTGATCGTATGTTTTTTTTAATGTAAAATCAAAGTAACTTGTAACTATAGCAGTTACATAAATGTAGTAAAAAGTGGAGTGGAAGTATAAAGTAGCATAAATTGAACTAAAGTAAATGTAGTTAGTTACTTTCCACCATTGCTGTCCACACTTTATTATTGGCAAGATGGAAATTATAATTCCCTCCCCAACCCGTCTTAAACATTTAGAGCCCTTAAGTATCAAAAGTTTACATATAACAAGAGCACAATGAAGACATTGTTTTTGTCCATGACTTAACAATGTGTATGTGTGTGTACATGAATACATCTTATTGTGCGTGAGAATGTGTGTGTGTGTTCGTGCACGGCCCCTCTGACAGCAGTTGGCTGCTGAGCATAAGGTGACAGTGTTTGTCTGCACTAACCGCCACTGATAAGTATCTGCTGAAGTCCTTACGGTCTCATTCCCAAAGTGTGAGATTTAACATGTCAGCAGAGTGAACTGGGCATGTTGACTCACCACCTCCCCCCTCCCCCCCATCCTCCCCCTTCCACCTCCCTCCACCATCCTCTTATCAGCAGTTGTAGTTCACACAGTAGCATTTTGTTTGGGGTACGCAGGTGTCGTTTGCCATTTAGAGACTTCAGTGACTTTCCTTCATGCTGTGATGTTGGTAAAAGAAAAACGAACACACACATACACACACACACACACAAACACACACACAAAGAGTCTGGGAATTGTCTTTCGTGGCTCTTGTTTCAAGGCTGAGTTTGTTGCTTACACAGACTAATGTGGTCGTGTTAAATTTCACGAAGCTGCACTCTTGTTTTAACTTTTAAAGATGAATTCATTCATTCAAGATTCGAGCTTTATTGTCATATGTACAGAGAACGAGTTACACTGAACAATGAAATCCTTCGTTTGCTGTCGTCTCCGACTGCAATCCATAAAAAATAAGTAAAAAAATAAAGTTATAACAGGAGAATACAAACAGCAGAGTAAGTAATTAGACATAAATGAAACATTAGACATATAAAACATTTGTATAAAAAATTCAGTAGTCGCTCAAATTTTATATATAGTACATTTCAGCTAAGCATTTAGTAATCCCTGCTATTGGGCTCTAGATTTTTTAAGTACACTATATGTCCAAAAGTATGTTGACACCTTTATCCATACATGTTTGTGTACTTTTGGTCTGGGGTTGATTTTTATGGTTTAAGCTAGGTGCCCTAGCACCTCCAATTAAGGAAATCTTTTCTATTTTAATCATGGAAGTGCGTTCTTGACCTTTGGGAACACTACATGTAACAAAATAAGCTCAAAGGTCCACCTACAGTATTAGCTTTTGGAGCTTTCAACCACATGTCACAGTCATCATTCAGTGAACGAAGTTGACCTAGTAAGTGGAGTTACATATAATGATATTTTAGTGTGTAACAGTTTGTGTTTGGCCCTTTCCTGTTTCAACATGACAATTCCCCCCTTGCACAAAGCCGGGTCCATAAAGAAATGTTTTTCCCAGTTTGGTGTGGAAGACCTTGAGTGGTCTACATGGAGCCGTAACCTCAACCCTGTCCAACACTGGTGGAAAATCATGTTGTATTTTATTCTATTCTATCCTGTAATCCTGTTATGGTGGCCTGTAAACAGTGAAGTCACACACTCACAGCAGAGATGAGTAAACTGTAGATAACTGCAATGTATTTTTTTTATTTATATAGCCCAATATCACAACTACAGCTGAAATGACAGAAATGTCACATGAATAAAAAGTGCCTAAAGGAGCAGTGTTTAGGAGTTAATGGCATCTAGCAGTGAAATTGCAGTTTGCAACCATTTGAATACCGCTCACATCACCCTCCTGTTCCAAGCGTGTAGGAGAAACTACGGTGGACGCAAAACTCGCAAAAAACGAGAACGAGCCTTTCCAGAGCCAGTGTTTGGTTTGTTCATTTTGGGCTACTGTTGAAACATGGCGGTGCAACATGGCGGCCTCTGTGGAAGGGGACCCGCTCCCTATGTAGATAAAAATGGCTTATTCTAAGGTAACAAAAACACAACAATTCTTATTTTCAGGTGATTATACACTAATGAAAACATACTTATAAATATTATATTCCATTTCTGCAAATAGCTCCTCCTAAATGTTACACACTGGACCTTTAAGTGAATACAATAAAAACAAACCTATGATAATAATACAGATTCATTTGTTAGTTTTTGGACATAAGAATAAGACTTATTAGTTTTCACATCAGCAAAGTCTTGTAATGCGGGTGACTCACATATGGGTTGGTATCAAGTGTCCATATACTTTCTCTTTTTTCTTTTTACCTTTCTAAGCAGCCACTGGTTTCCTTTCATTTCTGTCAGGGAAATAAAGCCAATGAAGTCTGCACAGCATTATCACTCAATGATAAGGTAGTATTAATAAATTTTACTGAAGATTAATTGACTTTGACACTGTACGGAAATGAATGGAAACTAATGGCTGCATAAATGGTAGGAAAAATGCATCCAAACTCTAAAACTGTGCAGCAAATGTTTGGCATAAATGTGAAGTATACATACGACTTGTAGTTAAGGAGATAAAACTTAAACTTAAAACTCAGTATTGTTCTTTAACTTATTATCCACTCTTGTTTTTAGCCATGCTAGCAGCCTGTCTCTAGGGATGGCAATGTCGCTCTGTTGGTCGGTCCGCTACTTTGGTCCAGATTTAAATATTTCAACAACTATTAAATGTAAATCTTCTTCAGACATTAATGGTCTCCAGAGGATCAATCCTACTGACTTTGGTGATGCCCTCACCTCTCCTCTTGCGCCACCACGAGGCTGGCATGTGGCTTTGAGTAAAATGTCTCAAAAACTATTAGATGGATTTTCATGAAATTTGAGACATTCACGTCTACAGGAGGAATTGTAAAAACTGATGATTCTCTGACTTGTCATCTAACGCCATCATCAGGTAACATTTTTAATTTGTCCAACACTTTGGTTTGTGACCAAATACCTGCAAAACTAATGACCCATGACACTCAGCTGTACTTTGGGTTTACTGCTAATTAGCGAATGTTTGCATGCTAACACGCTAAACTAAGACTGTCAGTGCGGTAAACAACAATCCTGTCGAACATCAGGATGTTTGCGTTGTCATTGTGAGCAAGTTAGCATGCAGACGTCAGCATTTAGCTCAAAGCACCGCTGTGCCTAAAGAGCTGCTAGCATGGCTGTAGGCTCTTGTTAATAAGTGAATGCAGAGGCCTATCAGCCTGGAGAATAGTTCAGTTGTCAATCATATGTATTGGTTTGTTGGAACAAAAGTCCAATAAAATGAAAATAAAATGGTGTGATCAGTGGGCAGGTCAAATATGTAGTATGGACTTCCCCTGCTACAATACAACAGCTCCATTCTTCTCCTGCCCTCCTGCCCATATAGCACTTGGCTGCCCTGCCAGTGACTGTGTGGTTGGTTTATTGCTTTATCACCGCCACCGAGTCGTCTCAACCCATAACACTCACACACACACACACACACACACACACACACACACCTATGAACCCTTCTCCAGGTGTTGAAGCAAGCCATCCATTTCACTGTTGCCGTTGTCACGCCAGTAACTCCCAGCCCATCTGATATGCTACAATCCTTTGCACATTAAGAATCTATTAAGCACCACAAACTCAAACACACACACACATTGACAGAAAAATCACACGGTGGGTTATTTTGACTATAGAAATAAATGGCACATGCTGTATTTTGCATTGGCGATCAGCGGGCGTGAAGGAAAGGGTAGGATCCCTATTCATTTTCACCCGCGTTGTTTCTCTCGGTCTCTACCAGCAGCAGGGAGAGGAACACCGGCCGGTTCCTGCATTCCTTCCCAGCACCTTGTAATCCAATAAGAAATGTGTAGCACTGCAGCTTTTTGACAAGTAGCTCCCACTTAATTACCATGTTGTTAGGGCTGACAAGCCTGGGGGCAGATAGGGGCAAGAGGCTGGTGGTTCATGGCTGAAGGGGGTCTGGGAATATCCTGAAAACACAGACACACATGTCCACACACTTGAAATGTATGAACTGGAATGATACATTTCAACAAACACTGGAGTTTTAGTTATTCAAGCATTTCTTGGTTAGGATGTTGAGGCAGAAAAAGATCTCGTTGGTTGACTTAAACCACTAGAACATAAATTTTCTGATGACTCTGCTGTGGTGGGAAGTATCAGCGGTGGTCATGCGACTGTGGGTAACTTTGTCTCATGGTGTGAGCAGAACCATCTGCAGCTCAATGCGACAAAGTCAAAGGAGCTGGTTGTAGACTTACGTAGGGCCAAGGCACCAGCGACCCCGGTTTCCATCCAGGGGGTCAGTGTGGACATTGTTGAGGGTTACAATTACCTGGGAGTACACATGGACAATGAACTGGACTGGGCTAAGAACACTCAAGCCTTCTATATGAATGGCCAGAGCCGCCTCTATTTCCTGAGGAGGCTGAGGTCCTTCAACATCTGCCGGACAATGCTGAGGATGTTTTATAAATCTGTGGTGGCTGAATGCTGTTGCATGCTGGGGCAGCAGGTTGAGGGTAGCGGACGCCTACAGGCTCAACAAACTGATCCGTAAGGCCAGTGACATTGTGGGGGTGGAGCTGGACTCTCTGTCGGTGGTGTCAGAGAGGAGGATGCTGGGAAAAGAAGGATGTTTTTACAACACAAACTGACATTTGGAGCACCAAACAAAACAAGTGAACAGTCACTCTGTGGCTTAAAGTAAACAGTAAACCTTCTCCTCGGGTCCATAAAACAATTAGCCCTCTTCAGTCTGCCCTGAGGGAGAAGTAACAACAAAAGAGATTTTTGTTTTATGAAAGGAGAGGTTATATCACCTCTGTATACTGTATTTAGCTTTGTTTCATTCAGCCTTTGAAAAGATTAATTGTTTCCAGGGAGTCCACATGAATTTGCAAGTTGAAGCTACTTGAAGGTGTGTCTCGTCTTCTCTGGATTAATTTTGAAACATTCACACAAGGATCAAGGAGAAAGGCAAAATCATCCACTTTAAATCCAGATGACAGCCACATTTGCAAGTTTATGCAAATAATTGTAAATCTTTCAGCAGCCAGTGTTTGGAAAGGTGAGCCTTGAGAGAACAAGAAGACGAAAACAAGCATCTTTTACTTAATCTTAATTTAATTCGGTGTCTGTTTGCACCAGCAGTTTGTAAAATTTTATGACACGGTTCTTAAGAGATTTGTAAGACCTACATGATTTTCCCATTTTGCAAATATGTCTTTATTTTTTAGACAAACACAAACATTGGAATCTTCTCCACCTGCTGAGCTTCTGCAGGGAATTTGCCAGTCTAAACATCCATGTAAATGCTATGGAAAAACTCTTTGTGTAGCATTGTCACCCAAACAAAATATCACGATCCTCTTCAATGTACTGTCACACTGGGCTGTGCACACTTATTACAAATGTTATTTCTGTCTGGGTTGTTGTCTTTGCTGCCTTCTGCAGTCCCTCTGATTTTATTCACAGCACTCTGCATGAATGGAAAAAGAGATCAGTTGCTGCTGCTGTTGCTTCACGAGCACCACTGCATGTAGAGGTCGGAGCAGATGGTGCAGCTATAATTCTACTAACACAGTGATAAATGACCAATGCACCTTGCTTATACTAACTAGAGTAAACACTACGATTGCCAAGGTTAACACTTATAGCCCTATGCAAATCAGAGCTTTTGAGAGTGTATTTAAATGCACTCTCCCTGTATGCGGCCTCCCAACAGGCAAACAGAACATCTATGTTTAGAGTGATGCATGTGCTTATTGTCATTTACTGCTAAGTCAAAAAAAGACTGATGACACAAAGACGTCATCAACTTTTCTTTTAAATTTTATACCATATAGTTACATTTTTAATATAATAAAATAAAAATATGCACAAACTCTATAGAAAACTGCACCACAGGACACTTTTAAAGTATTTAGATTATTTTTAGGTATTTAGTTCCTTTGTCCCTCCATTATTCCTGTGTAAATGAGTCTGAGTAATGAGACAGATAAGGAGGAAAGGTTTTTTTTCATCTAATAACAAGACAGGTAAATGATAAGGTGGAAATGGATTATGCTGGGGAGCTCTTCCATCTAATGCCCTGTCCTGCCAGCTGGGCACAGGGGCAAGTAGCCACTAACCAATTGCGCCTTTATATTCTATTTATTTTTTTTACATATACATTGGCCTAGATTACACTATATGCAACATGTGTATATTTAAGTATGATTATATAGTGTGCATACTGCGCAGATTATGTTGTCCAGAGAGCAGCCAGGGCACAAGCTGTGAACATAGAAGTTCTTTGGATGTATAAAACCTCTTAAAACCCACAGGGTCGCCTGCTTAGATCACGCATACAAATATAAATGTTTAACATACTACACATAGTTAGATCAGTTAGATTCTCCACAATTCAATCATTGAGTTTATTGTGGTGTATCCCTACCTTTGAAGTGGTCATAAAGTCCGAATATGTGTCCATTTCTCGATTATTTATATTCCTTTAGTTTGCAAGGGTCCACCGATCAAAAGAATCAAAATGGTTTTTCATAAAAATGAAGCAAAGTTGTGAATATTGTCATGTGAAGTCCATTGCTCACTGTCGTTGGTCGAACAAAGAACGCACTATTATTGATGGTGTTGCTAAATCAGTAAACATCCTGCCCGATCGGTACTGTGCAACTCTCAGCAGAGATAAGAAGGAAACAAGATGGCTCACTTGTTAACTACTTTCAAAAAAATGTATATGTAGTTTACTTATTTTGTCATATAGATGACATTTAGATTTATGTATGCTGAGCCACTCAGATGTTGCTTCTGAGCTGGATGTGGCCCACGGCCGCCAATTGAATAGGCCCGATTTACAGCATCCTCTCAGAGTGCTGCAGACTGCACCTTGTGCGCAGAGAAGTCTCATCATGCTGTGCAGGCAGCTGACTTTACAGTATGTGTTTCCACAGTGAAACATGGATTTAATAATCTGTCCTCAAACCAGCAGTCAAACTCCAGACTGGAACTTCCTGTGTCTGCATGGACAGAGTGGGACACTTTTACTGGTCCATCAAAGTCTGCTCATCTGGAGGAGCATCCAATTTATATGGTAGGCTTTTTAAAAAGTGCTTATAATCAGTATTTTTAGAAATGACTGCTTGTATGTAAAGTGAAGGAATTATCACCTGACTTTGCAGTTCTCCTCAGATCTTCAGAGCTTCTTTCAGCTCATTTTGGTTTTCTGGTTCGCAACTTTACTGTTTTTGGTTTTCTCTCCGCTCTCATAGCAAAGTTTTTGGCTGTTTCTACTGAAAAAGGCTCTTTAGCCCACTGTACGCTAACCGCATTGCAACAAACAACAGTCAACTAGCTACTAACTAACTACGATTTCCCTCAGTAGTTGGTGTGTGTGTCTAACAAATGTGTTGAATGCATTTCCTTTCTCATAACTGTGTATTTGAAGAGTTTGAAACCTGCACTGTTTACGTCCATGTTTACTTGCTAGCCATCTTCTTCTTCCCTGCCTTTGCTCGCACATTGCTGCGTGTCTTGGCTCGTTAGCGCCACCTGTAGATCAGTGGAATAGTGTGAAACTATTGACAGGAACATGTAGCGCGTCACCCACATGCTTGCACGGGAACAGACAAAACAGTGACCCACTCGTAAAAACATTGCTCCATAGCACTACTAGTGATCAAAAACTCCACAGGGTACCTTTAACCAAATAATTAGTCTGCTGAAATAGTTCTAATTGCCTAAACATCCCCATATCTCAAAGGCCCACACACTCATGGTCCACTCACACAGGTGTTTTCACTTATTTTGCCTGATTAGACTGTGCATATACAATCTGTGCTTTGCTGGCATGTCCTTGACTCCTCTGTTGCACCTGTTGAGGCGCGACAGCTTGCACTTTTTTATTGCTCTCTGCCAAGGAGGTAATTTTTTAGGTGCTGTTTGTTTGTTTGTCTAGCAGCAGTATTACGGAATAACTACTGTCCCGATTTTAATGAAACTTGGTGGAAGGGTGTGGCATGGGTCAAAGAAGAATCCATTACATTTTGGAGTGGATCCGAATCCTGGGGTGGATACACAAATTATTTTTCACTTTCATTAATATTGCGAGATAGGTCAATTCTAACACCGGTGTCTATGGCAAAATGAACTGCCGCGGTGGAGACAGTGAACGTAACGTTTTACTGAAGTTGACGATAACTCGAGTAAAACGTAGAAAAAGTAGAAAAGTGATATTTCCACCTGCTTTGTCTGCTATTGTTGTTGTTACAACTACAGCATGCTTGTTTGGCATACTGTAATTCTAATAGTTTTAGAAATATATCCAGATATATATAGTGGTCACGCTTGCAGATTTGCACATTATAGACTGGACTATTGGCCTTTGCGGAGGTCTGCGCTCTCCGAATGCCATTCTAGTTTGGTGTCCTGACCTTCCAGATGGTTCCAGTATAGCTCGGCCCAACTTCAACCTGAGTAAAGGTCTGCTCAGCAACAATAACTAAAAACACCTGTGTGAGTGTTTTTTAGTTATTGTCCTTTCCCACTATTATGTAGTTGCCTTGCCAGGATGTTGTAAAACAAACAAAAAATTTGGTCACTGAGCGTTCAAATACGTGATTATTGAATGTAATCCAGGGTTTTGCTGCTGTCCCTCCATTCAACTATCATTATATTTAATAACAATGTAAACCCAATTAACCTGATTTTTCAGCAGCTTTTCCCTGTTCTCCAGGTTTTTGGTGTGGATTTAACCTACATAACATTTTACGTCAGTGGAAACCTGCTGACCCCTGAAGGTACAGGGCGAGGCTTTAACCTTGGAGTTGGTCTGACAAAACCTGTTGCCACTGTGACACTTTGGCTGTGTTTAGTCAACACAGCCTGTGCTATTCTCTCTGTTTTCACATCAACACATTTTGTTTCCTGTACATTACAGTGTGAAGAAACGGGTTTCCATTTCTTATCTCTCTGGGCGTTCAAAGAGGCTGTTGATGCTGTGGATTTTATGTCACACAAGTGTGCAGACAGGCGTCTTTTGCTGTGGCAATCAGACTTCAGTGCTTGTGACGCTGGAATGCTCTTATCTGATGAATCTATTTGTCATTTTGCTGTTGTACTTTTGCTTATCTGACACCTGAATAAGACAAAATCTGCTTGCCCCAAAACTTTGTGTAAAGACCAGCAAAGAGTTAAAGATGTTGTTTCTTTTTGTGATGATCTCATACATAAACATTACCTTAATAAGAATAGCATTATTGTAAGTTCCAAAGTTCAGGGGTAATAAATGTCTTTATTATTTACAACAAAGAAAATGCTTCTGCATGGTTTCCCTTTTGTAACAAATTACAAACTGAAATTTATATTAATAAAATATTTTTATTTAGATTTGCTTTATTTAGAGCCCTGCTGGGGACCTTTGTTGCATGTCATTCCACGTCTCCCTCATCCGTTAACTAATAATAAAGGCCTACATGCCTAAAAATATACTTAAATATTCACCTGCTGTCTTGTTGCCTATTTTTAGATGTTTTTGGGGAAACTAATAAACCAAAGTGAACATTTTTCCATGAAGAAGAAACATGTTTTTTTGTTCGATGGTCTGTAAAGTCATCTGCATTTCTTACCTGTCAAGCTCTGTCTTTGCACGGGACCATGAGATGACGGCAGATTTACCACTGAGAATTATTAGTAATCTTTGAAACAATGGGTCCTTGATTTCAGACAGAGGTGGACAAAAGCAGGCTTCTCATTTCTAATTAGTGACCCATTGATTTTGTCAACTGCCGTTAGCCAGTTAAGATAACGGTAGCTCAATGAGTTCTCAGTTCTCAGCTGAGATTTTAATATTTCCAGTGTAAGCCTTTTAAAAAGATAACCCTGTGAAAGGGGTCATAAGCGCTACATAGCTACAAGCTAAAAGACTGAGGCTAAAGCTACATGTCCCAGACAAGAGAGCAAGTTAGTCCAAATATTATATGATAAGAAAGTTAAACCAAAACAATGAAGAGGCTAAAAAGCCATGTAGAGTTGCAGAGTTTCTGTGGGTTTCACACCACAAAACCTTTCACCTTACATGTAGTCATTTGATCAATTGCTAACATAGACACTCGTGAGTGATTAGTTAAGCTTTAACTAGGATTATTGCTCCAAACAGGCAACTTCACCTGCTCCTCCACATTCATCAAACTGTTAAAAGTGCAGTTACGAAATGAAAAAACAAAGTTCAAGTGTGATCCAGCCAGGCTGAAGATACTGTCTGCTACCGGTTGTAGAAATGAGTTATTACATATTTCACTTTAGGAATTCTTGTCAGTGATACCTGTCCTCAAGTTTGTCACAGTAGGAGAAACCGAGCAAGTCGGACGCGGGGTCAAAAATGAAATCCAAAGCCTGTAGATGAAAAATAAAACCCCAGGTATTTGACTCCACCTTTAAATTTTTTACAGGACTTTTCTTTTTTTTACTGAGCTACATGAAAGTGTTTTATGGGGAACCTGCGTGACACAGGGGGATACAACCTCTGAAGTAGAGTTTGGACACTCGACTCATCCAATACATCACCTGTAAGTCTATCTTTGGGAAAGACAGCCAACCTGTCTTTGATCAGGGCGATTGCAGAGTTGTCAGTGCCTTTAGTTTCAGGGGGATGGGGTGTGGGTTATACTTCCACACTGTAGTACTGTACAATACAGATCACATATGTCACATGTTAGCCAAAGTATGGCCTTACTGTACAGAATAGATGGTTTTAAACTTTCTGTGGTGATAAAATGTTATAATTTATCACATTTAAAGTATTTTTAATCTTCAGGTCAGCGACAAGACTTTGGAGTTTTAAATGTAATAGAATGTTAAACAGGGGAAGTCACTTTTCACATTCTTAGGTACGAAGTTTGTCGTCCACAATAAGGGAAATTGTGTTTGGCCTCATCACTTAGAGCATAAATGAAAAAACATAAATCAGCAGCATCCACAACACGACTTTTAAAAGACTTAGATGCAATTATATATAAGTATGTATAAAAGAAAAATATTTCAAAATGTGATGGGGGAAAGGTTTTGTTTGTTTGTTTTTGTTGGTGAAAGAGGCATAAGTTTGTTTTCAGATCATCAGACAACTCAAAATACTTAAGTATTTAGGAGTCAGGCACTGTGACATTTTGTATCACTCGCACTAAAAGTCGACTTGTTGAATTTTGTCAGCTTTTGTGCTTAAAGCATTTGCTAAGTGGTGGAAGAAGTCATCAAATCCTTTACTTAAGTAAAAGTACCAATACAGTCCTGCATTCAAAATGTTACTCAAGAAAAAGTACATCAGTATTATCAGCAAAATATAAACTTTAAAACAAAATATACTTACAGTACCCATTGTGCAGATTAGCCAGAATATTATATTGTTATATATATTATATTATTGGATTATTATTATTATTGATGCATTAACATGTGATCAGCATTTTAATGTTGTAGCTGGTCAAAGTGGAGCCAATTTTAATTAATTTATATACTTCTCTGTAGTTTAAACTATAACATATCATATTTTGTAAGCTAACAGCATGTTTTGTATTTAAAATCTTCATGTGCAAAGTAACTAGTAGCTGTAGCCGTGAGATAAATGTAGTGTAAGTGAAAAGTTCTAAAATGTAGTGGAGTAGAAGTATAAAGTAAGGGTTCGAAATACTCGGCTCGGCTCCCCTGAAAGAGACACGAGCTCCCCAGAAAGCCTTGTTTGAGAAATTTAGGGGGAGCTCTAAAATATTGTAATTTTTGGTGCCACTGTTTTTTTCTGTATAAATTGATATTTTCAATCATTGCACCCCCTCACTGCCCCCCTTGCGAGTCGCATATGCATAATATGCTTCTGTCGGATTTTTACATAGGTACTATTCATTTAAATCAATGAATAGTCAAATCAATGTTGAATTTTCTGAATAATAGTTTATGTGAAAGAAAATAACAAATGCATAACAAATGCGTAGCCAGCCAGCCAGCCGCTTTTGACTGTCTGTCAATGCGTCAGACTCTGCCCCAAAAAGCCACGGTGTAATTCGAACACTGTATGAAGTAGAATAAAAAGGAAATACTCAAGTAAAGTACAAGTTCCTGCAATCTTTTTAGGTCAGGATTTTATCTGTGTAATTTATTAAACTGTTAAAGTGTAACTGAAAGTGTCATTAAATATTTCATTTCACTTTCTATGGAAAAGACTCAAGCAAAACACCAAATAAAGAAATGATGAGAAAAAGAAAAGCCCACACAATCTCCGCTGCCTGTTTTGGACTTAACCTCACAAAGCACAGACGCACCATCTCACCACTGCATTAAACAGTCACCACAGTGCAGAATATTAACACTGAAACAGGATCTTCAGTTTCCTGTCTAGCACGACGTTTAACAGGAGGCTTGATGTGGCCTCCGATAGGATTTATACTGCAGAACTCATTATTAAGAACCAATGAGGCTTAAAATATTCTCACCTGTTGGAAAAAAGGTCCTGGTGCCTTGTGACAACATTGACCAGAGTCATTTTCCTGCAGCACAAGAGACTTGAACCTTTTCCCTTTTGAGTGAAAACTTATAGCACCCCTGTCAAAATGAACAACGGATGTACAGAGATGAAAGAAACAACCTAACAAGGAAAAAGAAAATGACATACAAGCAGTATTTTCCCCAAATACGGCAGGGTCGAACACGAACAGAGGTCAGGGTAAACATCAAGTTTATGTTCGGTCTCTAAAATATCATATAGTGTACATTTGTGCATCTGAGTGCACGGTAAACTGCTCCACCTGTAGGAAATTTATCAAGGGGGTCTTTGGAAGACGGCAGGAGGTCTTTTAACATGTGCTACTCAGCTGCTCGCCTTATAGTCCGGCTCTGGTTTTCAGAGGAAACCCTGCGCACGTTACAATAATGGACGGTAAGATTTACGCCCCTGCTCCAAAAACCCATCACCATCCAAGCCACATTTCCTATGGGGTGATTATTGTTCACATTCAAGATAGTGTATTATATTCCATAATGTAACAGTATATATCTGTGATACTAATGACTCATGTGGTTTGCATGTGGAACAACTTCCCAAAGTCCTAAACTTCTCAGGTAGCGTCTCTCAGAAACCCGCTGCTGTGGTGGAACATAGCTCTGCTTTGCTTGTCCTCCATCATAAGTAATGTGTGTAAAGAATGACCCAAGTGGTCGAGCGAACCCAGGCAGGAAAAATATCCACTTCCTTTGGGCCTGAGAGGGAAGCGTCAACAGCTGAAGTCTCCACCGCCGCTGCTCCCAGTCTCCATGTGCACAGACGGTTTCAGTGGTTTTAGGTCCTCAAGGTAATGTTAAAAAATGCTATTAGAATTTCCAGGTGACCGAGTGTTGATACGCTTAATAACTCATCGTCATTTAGATTGGTTTAGAAAGGTCCTGAATAAAAATGAAGACAAGCCTCTGAATCTGAAACAGCAACAATAAAAACGAAATGCAAAAGGACGATTATCGGTCTAAAGGGCTGCAACTACTGATTATTTCATAATCAAGCATTGTAGTGTTTTTTGTGATGATTAATCAAGTAATTAGATATGCACAATTTCATGTGCAACATATCTCACATCAAATGATGCCCTTAGCACACACGAAGCGGTCAGGATACAGTGGTGGAAGAAGTATTCAGATTATTTACAAAAGGAGCAATACTACTACTACTAAAAATACTCTGTTACAAGTAGAAGTCATGCATTCAAAATCATACTTAAGTAAAAGTACTAAAGTATTAGCATCAAAATATACTTAAAGTACCAAAAGTGCATTAATGCATTAATGTGTACTTCACTTTAATGTTGCAGCTGGTAAAGGTGGGGCTTTATATACTGCTGGGTAGCTTAACCTATAATAATATATCATCAATTATTAGTTGATTAATATTCAATAATCTAAATCTGCAAAGTAACTAGTGACTAAAATTGTAAAATAAATGTAGTGGAGTAAAAAGTACAATATTTGCCTCCAAAATGTAGTGGAGTAGAGGCAGAAATATTCAAGTAAAGTACAAGTACCTAAAAATTGTGCTTAAGTTCAGTACTTAGTTACATTCCACCACTGAATAAAATGTATGTTTTTCTGGAGTTGATGCGCATCACAGGGGACAGTTGTGTATAGTGATGCTGCCAGTATGTGGCCTTAAACAGAAAACAACAGGAGAGGGTGCTTCAGCGTGTGCTGCCCCTTAAGATTAAATATGAGAAATGACATCAACCAAGTTTCTTTAAAAATGAACAAAACCCAACATGTACAAGATTTATCAGAATTATTTTCTTACACTTCGGCAACACATCTGAGTGTAAATAGATTACTGGCGAACATGTTCAAACATGTTATGTTCTGCTGGCGTATGTCACTCAGAAATTCACACAGTTCCAGTGACAGATCGACAGGCGCCGTTTAAAACTGGTATCCACCGTTAGATATCAATCCTTGTAGTCATTTAAGGGTTATATACACAGCAGGGCTAGCCATTGCTAAATACTAGCCAGGTTATAGCTCTGCCTGCAGCTTCATGGCCACTTTCAAACTGAAATGCTCCCAAAACCTCAACAGTTTGTCCTGATTTTACTACTTGTGTACAGAGCATGGATGCATAATGAGAACATGGATACCAGACTCATTCCCAGCATGCCAAAAAACTGTTTTCTGTCTTCAGCACTGGTTCCCTACATTGTGCGGCTCACTGTACATGGACATTAGTGTCTCTTACCCTATCCCAGCCTGTCCCATAGACTTTACATTGAGATGACACATAGGGTCTGGTGAAAGTTTAAGGGTTTAAATATTAGACATTCAAGGTTTACAAACTAATAATTCAAAGAGCAATAATTTACTTTGTTTGCAGTTCAAGGTGTGCTATCAGCAGTTTTACTAACTTTACTTTTAAAGTTGGTGGTCTTTGGGGAAAATGCTTTTTAGTTGTGCAGAGGATTTTTGTTGTTGTTTGAGAGATATATTATATTCATATATTAATATATTATATTAATACATCCATGACAGAGTCAGCTCCTGATGCAGCAGTGAGTGTGTGAACTTGTCTGCTGTATAAGAGGTCCATAATGAAACAATGCTTCAAGGCAGAGATTTAGAATTGAAGATTCGAATTACTCGAGTTCCTTAAGTTATCGTTTCAGCCTCGGCTGATTTCTTATCTCTGTCCATATGCACCTGTTCCATTTATTGAAACCATGTTTCCATGCTATATGAGACTAGAAATGTTTCATATAATTTAGCTGCATGGCTCCATTGGACCAGTTTGAAGTTGAGGAGCAGAGTAGGCAGGAGCTCTGATTCCCACTTTCAGATTTTGCTCCTCTATAATGACCTTATTGCCTGCTTTCCCCTGCTGAACCACAGGTGAGCTGAGCTCGGCTCTACAGCCATGTCCTGCTTCTACTGCACACTCACAACAGCTGCAGGTTTCATATGGGAACACTTGATATGAAAAAGGAAATAATCTGATCTGACCACCATCAGCAAATTCCCCATTAGTGCAATAAAGACTCACAATGTGGAACCACAAAGATTTATCTGGATGAGAAATGAGCTGTAATGGTATTAAAATTTGTCTACAGTAGCACATGCTGTGTAAGCCATTTGTTTTCAAATGGCCATTACAAATTTGTGAAAAAGAACTTATGCTTAATAAATGACATATTATATATGATAGATTATATATATTAGACATTTTTAGATTGGTAATACTGATGTACCAATGTGCAAATTAAATACAATTTTAAAAGATAAAGTATAGTTAGTATTAGCTCCACCTTTACCAGCTTCAACACTGAAGTATGTAAGTAATGTATGCATCAATAATTATAATGCAATAAAATCATATATACTATTCTTAAATAGGCCATTCTGCATAATGAGTACTTATACTTTTGGCACTTTAAGTATATTTTGATGCTAACACTTTTGTACTTAAGTAAAATTTTGCAGGATTTTTACTTGTAACAGAGTATTTCTACACTGTTTTATTGCTACTTTTACTTAATATGATTTGAGTGCTTCTTCCACCTCTGTCTTGAAGTGATTGCAGTGATGCAGTGTTGAGGACTGGATGGACTTGGAGCCACCTGAGCCGCGCCCGGCCTGTCCGCAGGATTGATGGGAAAGCCAGACAGCATGTGCGGTGTTTTACTGTGGGCTGCTCTTCTGTTTTCTCGCTGGAAAAAAACTTCACATCCACGAAACACACGTTTGAGCTGCCCAGCCCGAACAGGAAAGGGGGCTGCATAGGCTATAGCATGACATGTGTAAGCAGATCTAGCTGCATTTGAAGTTTTAAAAGCTTCTGCCTGAAAGATTTAGTATTAAGAGGGGGAACTGTATACGACACCCTTGCAGGACCCCTTATAAATTGGAATCAATTTTTCAAAGGAAATCATAAAAGCCCTTTTCTTTTCCCCTCTTGCCGTGCCATGCTGATGGCTCCATTTAAAGTGGGCCTATCCACATTCTTTCACCATTACTGCTAAGTATCCACCTCAAGCATTACCTTCAGTGACAGAGGGTTTGAGCTGAGGTTAGAGCACTTTAATGGCCCAATTTGAGCCATTTTTACATTGCATCAGGATATGTTGTGGTATTGTTTGGAAAAAGGCAAAGAATAATACTGGGCCGGGGAGAATGACAAAGCCAGTCACTTCCTACAAATTGACCCACAGCTGATGAGAAAAGCAAAGCCCGTGTAACAGCTTGGACCTCTCCTAAAAGGCCCCATATGTTTAAAGAGGATGGTTAAGCGCTTCTAGTCCTGTCACGCTTCACTCGGATTGCTTGTAACAAAAGGGGAGACTCTCCGGAGGTATTGGTGACGCAAGTGGATGGAAGGCTCCCATTCGCTCTTCATCCCGGTCATCACCGCTTTCATCAAGATCCACAAAGTTCGTCCAATGACGGCCTAATAACTTTTATCACTTCAGTTTATTGTTTAGCTATTCCTTGTTGAGAAAATGTCACAGGCTGTGTAAAATCTCAGATGAAAGGCAGGTTTTGGGAGTACAGACGACCCCTTAATGTGCTTCAGTTTCAATGTGTAAAACACTCATCCATGTATGCTCTGGTTGTAACGCAGGCTAAAAAAGTAAATTCACGTTAAAGTGCTTTTGAGACACTGAACATCTACCTCCGTTAGAGGGCGAGTTGTACTGAATAAGTGATATGCAAAAACACATATTTACAACATTTTGTAGGATGTCTTTAACTTCTTTTTGTTGATGAAAAGTGGGAGAGATACATTTCCCACCAGGACAGGATCGCATGAAGGAGACATGCCTAGAAACAGTCAGCTGTTTGACATTAAAATGCTGACATCAACTTCAACTATAATGGATCATTTCCCAAATTATTCAAAGCTTTCTCTTTAAGCAGAATATTTAAGCAAAACCCAAACTTGTTTTCTTACTTGAACTATATTGTTTGAGCTGCTTAATCTTAAAGTTGTTTTACTTGCTCTGGCATAACTTGAAACATGAAAATACTTAATATTCAGTTCCATTTATTTCAAAACTACCCGAACCTGACATACATTAATTCATTCTTTCAAAAATGAGACCTGATCTAAGGGAGACTTGAGGACAGTCAGATCCGACCTGACACAGATGAAGATCATTAGATCTGATCCAAAATGCTAACGAACCAAACATGCTGTAATAGAGAGAGAACACCAATTCTGGAAGCACCATGAAGCGCCATCAATAAACGAGCAGCCACAGTCGAAAAGGGAGCAGCACATGTCATTGTCATTTTTCCTGACGCTCACAGTCATACTGTCTACATTTTTCTGGCGTACCATGTGACAAGAAGTGATTGTGAGCCCTCTTGGATCCACTCAGGTATTAGATATATTGGCATATCGACTGAATATAATTTGGATCAGGCCTGATTGTCTTTTTATTTGGCCTGTTGATTCACGTCAGAAGCCACTGCTGAGAGAGCTGTCTGACTGGATTATCAGTTATTTTACTCTTTTCACAAAGTTTCTCTGCTGCCTTTTCTTCTTCCACAAGCAAGGGACCGTGGGCTGACAGAGCTTGTGCAAAGCAAAGCAAAACTTGCACCTCCTATATGCATTTTCTTTATCAGAAATATTTTCCATTTGTATCCTGAGCAGATGACAGTTTTACAGTGGCGTGAAAACGGCAGGCTATGATGATAAGAGTGTGCGGTCTAATTGCAGCATGCATTTTATGGTGGCTTAAGTACTTGGAACAAAGATTCCTCCATGCCCTCCTTCACCCTCGGTCTGCACCGCCGTCACCGTGCTGCTCCTCATTTCCCTCTTTCACTTGTTCCCACAGGGATGTAACCGTTAAATGAGGCAGACGACGAGCTTCACCTCCTGTAAAGTGTGTTAGTGAGATGACTTGATGGTGCAGCGGCAAGGTGGTCTCTGGAAGGGCTGAGTCCTTGTAAAGACGAGGACCTTCCCATCTGTGTGCTGCCCTCTCTGGGGCTGGTGGGGGCCCGGCTCTTACAGCTCGATGACCCACCCAGCTGGAGCTCCAACTCCATGTGTTAACATTTACTTCCATGGAAAGTCAAGTGAGTGAATATTCACTATTACAGCACTGTCTTGCCTCAGATTCACTCAGGTGCTAACCTGATTGGTGATTTTGAGACTTCTGTTATAGAAACATAAGAGCTAATCCAGATTTGCACCAGTTTCTTGTGTTTCTCATTTAAGGCGTGTCTTGAGAAAGCACCAGAAAGAAGAACACAGCAAACACTTCAAGCAACTTTCTAAGCAACAAGTTGTCAGTTTTCCTAAAAGGGAGTTCACACCTGCTAGCTTCTTACTGCAACCTGTCCTCCGCTGTTGGATGCCAAAGAGTTTGACTGGAGCAGCAAGAGGTTTAATACTGCACCTCATTTCTGGACTTGTGATATAAAAAAACTCAGATATTCACTCTTCCTCTCTCCCCCCTTCTCTCAGACTCACTCACTTTCCAATGTGACTCCCTGAGGAGCCCAGCAGGGTTCCTGACACACACACACACACACACACACACACACCAGTATGGGCTAATGGTAACCAGACCTCAGTCTCTCTCTTCCTCACCCCTTTCCTCCCTCCTCCCTCAGTTCTGCTCATCCTTCAGTCTTTCTGTCTTAATCCAACCATCCATCTCCCTTCATCTCTCTCTGCATTCACAGCTCTTAAAGAGGTGCTGTTTCTGTTGTTTTAGACTTCACCTGTCACTCAGACTATGTTCTTTCTTCTTCGTCCCTCGTTTTTCAGTGAAGTTTAAAGTTCTGGGCTGATAAATAACAGGATTTTATGTGAAGAGTGGAAAAGGTTTGTTTTAAACAGTGGAGGAAGGTACATTTACTCAAGTACTGTACTTAAGTACAAATTTGAGATACTTTACTTGAGTTGTTTGTCTCTATTAATATAGAAATATATTATTGTACATAATGTAATAAAACAGTATAACATATTAACATAATATAGTATAATATAATATGGGATATAAAATATAGTATAAGGTGAAATGTGGTAATAGAGTATAATACAATATATAGTATAGTACAGCAATAAAGCATTTATGATCAAATATAATATAGTACAGTATGTGTAGTAAAGGATAGTAAAAAAATAAATAATAAATATTGTATAATATATAACAAACTCAGTCCATAAAGAAGACAAAAACAAGAAACATTAGTGAGAAAGCTGCTGCAACAGGCCGCAAACCGCTCGGCACCCAGAAGTAAAACAGTTCAGTCTCTCATTTGAGATAAAGTACCAGATACTGAGCTGCATTACAATACAGTTACTGACATTATTTCTGCATGTATTGGACCTCAGTGACATGAAAGTGATACTCATGTGTTAGACTTACAATCTTTGTGTGTGTCCCTAAACACCTGACTGTACCACACAAATAACACTCACGCTGACGTTCCCTCCACAGGTTTGGTGACCTGCCGGGATCATTGTCCCACGGGAAATCATTCCACATGTGAAACCTGAGGTCGTCCGCTGAGCTCTGACGTCCTTAAACCTCCTCAAACATTTTGCCATCTAGCTTTACTCGTTTAGTTAAGTCTGCGCAAGCCGAGCGAGGTAATCCACCCGGAGACAATGTACATGAGCGGGCCTGAAATGGAGAGGACTCGTCTGAAAACCTCACCAGCCAGCACTGACGACACAAACATGAAGGAACTAAACTGCAGGGATTATCAAACCTCTGGGCTGTGCGTTACTCAATACTGTAGTAGCAGAGATATGTAGACCAATCAGGGAAAATTCAGAGGCGTACTTTGCTGCATTACCTCAAGCAAAGTACGATGTTGAGATTCAAGCCTGTGTGTTTATGTGTGGATGTGTGTTATGGTTATTTTCTTAACTCGTTTATTCCTTTCAGGGAACTGGTTGCGTCTATCCCAGCATGCACTGAGCTGAAAGCAGCAAATCACCTTGGCTAAACTGTAAATATTGACGTCAGTTTCTGGGTGGTAAAAAGAAGTTGGAGAGGCAGAAACATTTTGAATGCTTTAAAGTACTGAAAAGTGAATCCAACGTGTGCTGGCAGTCCAAGGTGAAAAAAAATTAGATTATTATTATACAGATGTAGGAAAGAAAGTTGCGCCAAAATGAGGAGAAAACCAAAAGGAAACAAACAAACTTTCCTGCTTTGGGGAAACATTGATAATGAGAAGTTGTCAAAAGTCTGATCTCCTAAAGGCTTAAAGTCCCTAAAAACTTGATTTCAAATCTTGAAGTGGCTATAATATGTATTTATATAATAACGATGTATCAGATGACAATGTGAAATGTGACAATGTAATAGGTGTCTCTGGTAGTGATGAACCTACAGAGAATAATCAACCATATCTATCAAGTAAAGTCAGTTTTATTTATAAAGCCCAATATGAAAAACCCCAATTTACCTCAAGGGGCTTTGCAATCTGTACAGCTTACGACACCCTCTATCCTTAGACCCTCAATTCAAATGAGGAAACCCCCCCTCCAGATCAACAGCTGGATGAGGCACCAACAGCCAGGAGAGAGAGAGAGGTCCCAAGACGGCCAATGGTCCAGCGCAGAGACTGCAAGAGAGGAGAAGGAGGAGACGGCTAGGGAGAGAGAGGGAGGGGGCAGATATTTCCCTCAGAAGTTGGTGAAGACCAAAAACAGAGCTAAAAGAGAGTGAATATTGGACTTAAATTCATCAGAGGGACACAAACGCAACTTCAAGCGAATTATAATGTTGCTCCGTAACTTATGGATGTGTAAATAGGCAACTGTTGGCTTATTTGTAAAAATTCTAATGAATGAAATCAGAATGAAATAAATCATGGTTGAAATAAAATTAAAGTAAAATGAAAACTAAACTAAAAAGGAAATCAGACATAAACTGAGTGAAACTGTAAGATTTAAGTTACCCTGTCCCTGTGTAACCCTTTGGCCTGGCAGTTTTCTTTTACCCACCATCCTCTGCTTCACTGGTGTAGTGTATCGCTCACCCTCTGAGCCTGTGTGTGTGTGTGTGTGTGTGTGTGTGTGTGCTTCCCTGGTGCGCAGCCGGTTGTCTCAGCGCCGTTCAGCTCTGTTGGATAGGGGAAGACGTCCTCCCTCTCTCAGCCAGGAACCTTCCTGCTGATCTGTTACTCCACAAGCTGCTGTGTAAACAACGGCTGACCAGACACATGCAGGCCCGGCAGGTCAGTGAATCACTCACAGGCTGGACAGCCTGGTGGGAAACTGACCACATATCACTGCAGAGGGCTGGTGCTTTGACTCCTCTTGCAGAGGTTAAGAAGGTTAAGAAAAAGAACGCATTTATAGAGAGGAAAACCTACCTACCCAATAAGCATTCATTTAAGATAAGATATTTATTGATCCCCTGAGGGGGATTCAGGTGTTGCAGCAGCACAAGGACAGAAATAAGTACAGAAATTATAATAATAATTAGTAAGTATATAAAATAGCAGTACATATACACACAGTGCCCACGACCAGTGTTGTACTTAAACTAATAGTGAAGTACTGCCTCAAGCAAAGTGACATAATGGTGTGATTAGTAGCAGCAAAGTCAGCACAGTATAGTATGTGTAGAGTATAATGATACCATCTACTATAACAGCATACACCAGAATGTGTGTTCTACTTACGTGCAATATTAGTTTTCCCTTGTTAGTTTTTCTTATTTATTGTTACTGATACTATATACCTCAATTACTCTTCGACAGTACATGCACCCCCACTTATTAATATTATTTATTACATAAGGAGTTACATTGTATTAGACTGTACTTTCATCATCAACCAGTAAACCCACTTGGTACTTGACACTTAGTTTATCTTATACTTATACCGACATGATACTTAATTTATTTCTGACCTGTTTTATAGTGTTTATAGTGTCATATCGTTTTCTAGTACTTTCTCCTGTGTGCACTGACGTAAAGACGAGCTACTGTAACAAAGAGTTTCCCTACGGGGATCAATAAAGTATTTCTGATTCTGATTCTGATTCTGAATATATGTATAAAATATGATTAAGTAATTATACTTTTATAGTACAATATAATATAATATGAGATATAAAAAATGTGATGATTTGTGAGTGAAAACAAGTACTGCACTAAGGTAAGCAATCATAAATTCAACAGAAATAAAAAAATATGAAAAATAGCTATACATTTATCTGTTTTTAAAATGAAAAGAGCTGTTTTAAAATTTAAAATGAGGAGGAATGCGCAAATGTTCACAGCATAAAGAATATGTGCAATGTGCAAAGATAATAATCCAAAAATGTGCGTTAATGTCAAATGTGGAGACGTGCGTAATCAGTCAGTGTGTTGTTAAATGGTGAAGATATATGTGTTATAGAAAGACATACTTATTCAAGATAGTTAATAATAATAATATATCAACATTTAAGTTCCTGCAGCCCTTCGTCCCGATATTAGTTCTTTGTTAATATAAAGAGGATTAGACTACATGTCACAGGAACATTTATTTAATAAAGAAGTAGCAGTCACTCATAATAACTTAAAATGAGCTACTCAGTCTATTCTATTTATCATTTTTTTATTCATTGGTTTATTTAACAGGGACAGTGCACATTAATAAACATTGCTGTAGTCTGCAGTCCCTGGCCAGATATTACAAAGTCACCCAAAAAACAGAATGTAAGATTAAAATGACAAAGTTATTTAGATAATTTATAGGCATACACAACAATAATAAAAAGAAAAGAGAATATTAATGTTAGTAAAAAAAAATCACACAGGACACCATTATACTACATTGTCAGAAACAATTTAAAACATGCAGCACAGAGGCTCAATATTAATGTTAATGGAAATATGGTGCTGCATTATTAGACACTAACTGATGCAGAAGCACAGACATAAAAAGCACATATAGTATATAAAATACATAAATCACTGGCACAATAAAAGAAAAGCCACAATAAAAGACATCCATGCAGGCAACTCAACACACAAATTAATATTTTAAATATATCATAAATTAACTCATTTCAGATGGAAATTTATTGGATATCTGTGTTCAATCAGAACATGAACCTATATGTATTTAACACCTCTCGATGTAATCAGTGGCATCACTGAATCAGTCTCGATGTACACTGGGAGGTGCTTTAGTGATATATAGTCATTTTAACTCAGACGCTGATGAAGTCCTGCAGGGACCAAAATGTTAGTTTGATACATTAAACCAAAACCATAATGTGCTGACTCAATCAGTGTCTTAAATGCAACAACAATGTGCGGGAATCTCCTTTAGTGCATAGGAAATACTTGAGTATTTCTATTTTATGCTACTTTATACTTGTACTCCACTACATTTATTTGATAACTTTAGTTATTTTGCATGTTCAGATTAATAATACAAAAAATAATCAACAAATAAATTAGGATGTATTATTCTATCAATAAGACTTTATTGATCCCCAGGGGGGAATTCACAAGCTACCCAGCTGTAAATAAAATAATGAAAATTAGCTCCACCTTTACCAGCTTCAACATTAAAGTGATGAACACATTAATGCATCAATAACAATTCTGAAATGGGCCATTTTGAATAAGGAGTACTTTTACCCTTGGTACTTTAAATATATATTGATACTACCAATATATATACCAATACTTCAGTACTTTTACTTAAGTCAAATTTTAAATGCAGGACTTTAACTTGTAACAGTATTTCTACCCTGTGGTATTACTACTTTTACTTAAGTATAAGATCTGAGTACTTCCTCCACCCCTGGTTGTATTAGACTGCATTAGTTTTAGCTGGGTGTACCTAATATTTGTACAACATTGCCAAATGAGTGCAGATTTTACAGGTGGACTCATGATATAACTCTGAGGTATTACTAGATTCAAATCTCTTAACAAAGAGCATAAAAAAACAAATACGTGAGCAGAGCAAAAACAGCAAAAAGAGGATCTGTTTTCTTCACAAGAAGCCCACAAAACGTCAGTTGTTTCTTCATAGAAAGAAGGAGCAGGGCAGAACTATGACCTGAGCACTGACCTGAAGTTAATTGATTCGTTTTTTCAGTAGAGATGAACTCAGACTAAACCATGGCTTGAGATGACTCAGTCTCTCAAGAGGAGAATCATGACTGAGGTCTGTGGAATACCAACAGCTAATGCTTTTAGCCCAGATAAAGCTGGCTGCAATTGCCAAACAGTGCAGGATAAAACCTGAGTTCGCTGACCACAGAGGCAATAGTCAGAGCACAGAGTAAAAACTGAAAAACCATCTTTAGAATCGTAAAAATAAAACAGTGATTGTTAAAATAATCGAAATGAATCGTGCCAAGAGCCGAGCAGCAGGGAAAACAGACCGGAGGTGACCAAACAAGATACATTTTCATCTGACACATGTGTCCCTTCAACCCTACATAAAAGAAAGGTGTAAGTCAATGTGCATGACCTTGCATAAACACTTGCCATAAAAGTTAACACAGAGGATTTTAAGTGCTTCAGCTCCTTGATGTGGGCTTGCTGATGACCTGCCCAGATCTGGTCCTTTAGGCAGAGGCCAGCTGCTCCTATGACTACTTCAAATCATCAGCCTCGGCAAGTATGACGCAGCTATTTCCGTGCAAGCAAGTTACAATAGGAACAGGAATGCTCGCAAAACCATAAAAAAAGAAAACGGGATCTGGAATCTAGATTGGAACATATAAAACACTGCATTAATCTCTGCTGGAGGTTTTCCTTTTGTGTGCTGGAAGTCTTTTTTTTCCGTAGTGACGGCCGGCGATGACCTCTGCATCTGTCCGACTCGAGGTTTAACGAGCTGCCTCGACCCCTCACCTCCTCTCATTGGCTGTTTGGGTAAGTGGAAGAAGTACTCAGATCCTTTACTCAAGTAAAAGTACCAGCAGTATAAAGAATATGTGCAATGTGCAAAGATATACTGAAAGCAAAATATACTGAAAGTATCAAAAGTAAGTGTACTTGTTCTACAGAAAAATGGCCCTTGACTGGTATATTTTTAAATATTATAATGTTCATGCTGATGCATCAATGTATAAGCAGCATTTTATCATAGCCGGTCAAGGAGGAGCTAGTTTTAACTACTGTATATACAGTTTGGTATTCTAGTGCTGTGGCTCCCTGCAAAGGGTCAGAAGATAAATCTGAGGGGCCATGAGATGATTAATGGGAGTGGAAAGAAGAATAAAACAAAGTTCTGCTGCAAAACTCTGAGGTAAGTTTTGGGACTTTTTGCTAAATTTAGCTTTTTTGTGAAAAATTGAATGATTTGATTTTTTTGGGCCTTGGATATTTATCTAAATGGATCCATCTGAGACGTTTTGTTGGGAAATGTCTCTTTGGTGAAACAGCTAACAACTCATAGACATCTGAAATGTGACAAGGGGACGAGGCCCCAACTAGGTGCTGCTTTTACACAAGGGGTTGGAGCGCACTGGTGTAATCATGTAAACATCTGAAATGTGACAAGGGACCCATCTAGACACTAAGTGTGTTTCCATCCACCGGTATTTATGCACTTTTTAAATTTCTGCTGAAAAAGCTGAAAATCTGAAAAGACAGTGTCGCAAAGAAGTATCGCATAAAAGTTTTAATGTTTGGCTGAGGTAGAAAAGTTGGTGTGTCGATAAATGCGACAAAGTGTAATGGAAACATATACACACAAATCATTATGACGTACATGAAGCATGTGACTTAAACGTCCACTGAAGAGACAAAAACATCAGCTCTGTGTGGAGCGATGAGGAGACTGTAACGTTCCTCACATTGTCGCAACAAACATAAATGTCATATTTCCATCATGTTTTCCACATCATTTTCATTCTTTTGAGGTTTGACTGACGCTCTCTTCTTCTGCATTGGTTTAAAGGCACTCAACTGGAATATCAGCGGCACCAGCTGTTTACCTCGATGAACCAACTCCTAATATTCATGTAACAATAGTGTAACATGCATTAATTGGCATGTTCTTTTGCTGATTTTCTGAAAATTCGGTTAAAATTTGCGTTAAACTTGGATGGAAGCACATCTGAAACGTGACAAAAGGCCCCAACTGGACACTGCTTTTTTGTGAGAGGTCACGACCACTGGTTTAATCTTTAACAATGCATTGTATTTCATTAGCTTGTCATATGTTAATGTAAAATGTGAATCTGAAAAGTAACTATAGCTGTAAAATAAATGTAGCGGAGTAAAAATCACAATATTTCCCTCTGAATTTTTTTTAAGTATAATGTAGCTGAACACAAAAAACTCAAGTACAAGTAACTCAAAAATGTACTTAAATACAGTACTTGAGTAAATGTACTTAATTACTTTCCAACCGCGATGAAAATCTTTAAAGGATGTAGGGTGATGTGATCTACTGAACTGATCTTGTTCTCGGATACACAAGCCCTGAAGCTTAGAATAAATCAGAAGTGACTCCCTCTCTGCCCTCCTCCTCCCTCTAAAGTCTTTTTTTTTCATCCTCTCTTTTTATTCCAAGATCCCACATGTGCCCAATATATCACTTAGAGTGTATCACCTTCTCCCTTTGTTTATCATCTCCTTGGATAACCATGTGGAATCCCCATCTCATCCCCTTTGCCTTGTCGCCAGGATTTCCAAACGTATTTTACAAGCCACCAGTTACTGAGCCTAATGCTTTGCAGCAGCAGAGCTGGTAGCGCACATGATATCTTGAATGTAACAATCAAAGAGGCATGCAAGATTTTGGTATTTCCGCTGGCTTACAGATGTGCTGCAGCTTCCAGCTCCAGAAGCTGTAATCTAAGTTAAAGACATGGAGGGAGAAAAAAAAAATACTTCAAACAAGCGAACATCTTATTGCCATGTGTCACTATCACAGATAAACACAAAAAGAGAAAGAGAGTATAGTTTATCCTTAACCTCAGTAGCTTCAGATGGCTGTGATGTTAAATAAATAAAATAGATCAGTTACAAGACACCACTGCGATATGTATAGACAATATGTCATTTAAGAGAAAATAATTGTGCATCACAGGGCCGGCCCAAGCCTTTTTAGGGCCCTGACCAGGACATGGCCCCCTAACT
This sequence comes from Siniperca chuatsi, assembly GCF_020085105.1. NCBI lineage: Eukaryota > Metazoa > Chordata > Actinopteri > Centrarchiformes > Sinipercidae > Siniperca > Siniperca chuatsi. The sequence goes on from NC_058046.1 coordinate 5,246,207, forward strand.
CCCCTGAAAAAACTGTCCAAATATTCACAGCAACAAGTACCTACAATTTAACCCTCTAAAAACCCACTGTACACTACCTGCTCAGCACCAAACAGCAGATAGACACAGTTAGCGGCTTGCTGGGGGAGACAGTGTAGCATTTAGCAGCTAAAGAGGCAGATATTTCCCTCAGGAGTTGGTAGAGACCAAAAACAGAGCTAAAAGAGACTGAATATTGAAATTTCTGTTAACATTCAGTGCAGTGCAGTTGACATGTGTGTATTCTTGAGGTCTAATAAACATGTTAAATGAATTTCCTTCCTCATAAAACATTTGCAGAAGCAATTTCTTGAATATTATAAACCCTGTATTGTTTACATCCATATTTACTCGCTTGCTGCCTTTGAGCCGTAATACAATGCTTCTTTTGTGCGCTGTGTTTTTTTGCTTTGTTTGTACAGTGTCACTCTTATGGAAAATGAAAATAGAATATTATTTGTTTTGTTATAGTGCCATTAAATCCAAAAATTTGGCATAGCGTCCAGGGAACTTGTTACTATTGCTCCCAAAAGTGCTGGGAGTTTACTTTTTAAATACTTGAATTATATAAATGATACGAGGACCCAAAGAGAGGTCACATTTTCAGTACTTTTTGGGGCCCCCTCGTGGCTGGGGGGGTCATTAGTTTGCTGATGCCTCTGGCTGTCTCTGGTGCAACATATGTCTTTAATATTAAGCATACTTTATCCGCTGTGTTGACTTCTTTCATATGGTTCTGCAGTATCCAAACTATACAAGACAGAAGTGACAGAGGGTTTTCATTATTTTATTTAAGTCACACTGAAGTGAAAAATCAATCTTGAGCTTAATCTTGCCATACTTGTATTTTTATGCCCAAATGTACATTAAATAGAGCTTCTGGACCTTTTTTTTCCCTGGAAATGGAAAGTATTTAGTGGTGATTTCACAGTGAGCCATCACAGATTTTGAACCCTCCCACCAAATAAACTTTTATGACTTTTAATGGGAATTATCCATTTTTTTTAATGTCCCACGCAAACGTCCTGTTTCAACAGGAAATACACCAAATTAAGGGGACCACATTTTCTCAAAATGCTACTTCATTGTGACTTTAACACAATGATGACACATTTTGGTCCTTGCACCTAATATATAACAGAAGAAAAGAAAAGCCATGTGCTTCAGTTCATCTTCATTTTGTGCACTTTGTGCTGCTGGGGCTGCAACAAAGGATTATTTTCATTATTAATTTGATTTGAGATTATTTTTTCATGTAATCAATTAATAATTGTATCTATAAAATGTCATTTGCCAGAGCCTGAAGTAACATTTTCAGATATCTTGTTTTGTCTGACCAACAGTCTAAAAACACAAAGAGATTCAGTTTACACTGATGTAAAACAGAGAAAAAGCATCAAATCCTCTCAATTTAGAAGCTGGAACCAAAGAATTTTTGGCATTTTTGCTTGAAAAATGACTTAAACAACTAATCGATTATCAAAACGGTTGGCAATAAAATTTCTGTCGATCAACTAATCAATTAATCGTTTCAGCTCTCTAATTATTACTGCACCTTCATTCAAGCGCTGTACAGATTTGCAAGTCAGCACTTTAAATGGCTGAGAATTAAGTGTTTGAACAACTTGAGCTGGAATACCAAGAAACTGCAGCCAGATAGACATGTCTGTTTTGCTTTAAAGAAAAAAGACTTATTGTTGTTTTTTCCACACTTAAACTTGACTTTGTTCCTCCTGCGGGTGGAAAAGAGACCATTTTGCCTGCTGCTACGCTACCTTCTACTTTTAGCTTGAAAACATTTGTGTAACTATTCCTGGAAATCTTGAGCAGCTTTGAAGTAAAGCTGTGTTTTGTTACAACTTGGGTCTTATTTTTGTGGTTCTGGCCATCACACATATCTGTTATGATAACATGTTGCTGAGCTGTGGGGACACGGTGACTTCACGAGGTGATTCCATAAGGGCAACAAACACCAGAGGTCACACGATGGTAAACCAGGTTGTAAACAAACCCACATCGTATTGATCGTATTGTCTAAACCACTTGTTTGGAGGTGAAACCAAAAATGTCCGTTATGATATTTCAGTGCAAGGTCAACATTGAACCAGGAAGTCTCGCTGCAAAATCTAATGGACATCTTGGAGAATCATTTTAACATTTTCTAAATCGTACAATAACTGATAAGGTAAATGGCCAAAACTACAAAAAACAAGACCCAGGTTGTAAAAAAAAAAAAAAAAATGAAATAAGAGGATGGTGCATCATTTTTCAAGTAAAAGATATCAGAGGAAGTCATCTCACCCCTGCCACAGCAGACCAACGAGGATCCAAGCAGAGAAATCGGTGTAGTAAAGAATCGTGATTTCTGTCAGTAAATCATGGAGCTCAAAGGAAGCTGGATCAGAGTTTGGCCTGATCTCAGATGCTCAGTGGAAACCTGAGGGTCAGTTCGACTCTCTGCCAGCCCTGACAGATAAATATGCTTTGTGCTTTCAACATCTCTTCTACATAAAGAGATCTCTCACTGCTCTATGAATCTTGAATGCTCATCTCAAAACCTTACAAAGTTACATTCTGCTTCACCACAACCTGAGTTAAATGTTGTACTGTACATCAAATTAAAAGGGAACTAAAAGAGCTTTAGGGGGATCAAATAGGAACTCAACAAAGACAGAAAGGGTTTTGAAAACACATATTTACACCTGCGTAAGATTTGACAGTTTCTAACTTTATTTGCACAATCTCTTTTCATCCAGGTTAGTGCAAATCAAAGTGCTTCACAGATGACTGTCAAGCTGATAATAAGACAGTACATACGTAAACAGTAAACCAATTTGAGACTAATGCACACGAGAAAATATATTATGAAAGTACAATAATAAAACCAATAATTGGTTGAGAAAATTCTCCTTCTTCTTAAGCTAAATAAACTATTTAAAAACCCCTCCTTGGATCAGCTGGAAAATGCATCTTCACAAAGCTGAAAACAGGGCTGTTTTTCTGAGCTCTTGAAAAGCTGACTTTGTGGAGATGGTGGTTCTCACAGGACAGCGATGCTACAAACCTATGAAAGAATATATCTTAAAGAATATGATGCATTGCTGTAGATAAAACTACCCAACAATATATAAAGTAGCAGCAGTAATATTAATCCAAAAACATCATATATAATAATAAAACACTCACAGGAACCATTTTTTTCTACAGAATTTGTACTTTTGATAATTTAAGTACATTTTGCTGATAATACTTACCAGCCTGGTATCACCAAATGGTGATACCAGGCTGGTAAGTATTATGTGTGTGTTATCATAACGTCTTTTTTGCTTTTCTCGTGTCATTTCACGCCATTTCGTCTCTACTGGCTCGTGTTGTGCAGAGACAACGGGTCATTTTACGCTAAAATGAGAAAAAAATGTCGGGTTGGTTAACTTGCATAATATATTTAATTTACGTTATATTTAATTTATTTAACTTAAGTCACGTACATAACGTAACAATACTTCCGTTCATAACTCATGTACGTAACTTAACCGTCATCTAACTTATTTCAGACTTTATATTTTGATGACGTCACAGAATTTTAAATTGCTCTTCTCGGTTCCAGGAAAGTTTGATGCGTAGACATGACACCCGGCATGCTATTTATACGCCATCCCATGATTTCACGTTGTATTTACATACTTTTATTTAAGTAAAGGATCTGAATACTTCTTCCACCACTGGTTAATAATCCTGTGATCCCTTAGATTCATCTTGCAGTTTGGGAACCAGTGGATTATTAGTTATTCAAATCATCATTTGTTCTGTGTCAGTGGAAGTGCCAGTTTTTACCACTGACATCAGCAAAGTGGATCAGTCATCAGATAAACAGATTGGTTAGATACTCTAACTGCAGTTGTAAAACCTTTCTTTAAGAGAAAAGGCAGAAGTAAAACCTACTTTCTGATCGTGCAGGTATGTGATTTTAAACTTTACATAACTTAAAACTTCAAGTAAGTCAACATTGGCTTCTGGTTTCACACAGGAGAAAGTCCTGTGTTTGTTTGACCCATCCATCCACCCCAACAACCTCCTTAGGCGGACTTGTCACTCCATATACTACCTGACATTGTTTTCTATATGACATTCATGCGTAAAATGACACGCTGTCTCTGCACAATAGAAGTCAGGAGAGACTAAATGGCGTGAAATGACAAAAAATGCGTTGTGATAACACGTGAAATGACTTAAGACATTGCCGTGTTATTCATACGCCATTTGGTGAGATGGAGTCGGAATATGCTTTAAACACAGGGTCAAAGTTTGAGCTTTTAACTTCAATGTCACACAAAGTTGGAACTTGTTGTTTGTGGGTTAGATATTCACAAAAGTGGTTCTTTTTTGCTCAGTCCATTGATGTAAACCTCACTGGCAAATTCTATTTAGACCTTTGACAATGTTTCTACACCTACAACTACAACTTCACCACTTCAATTTCACAAAGTTGAACTTTTCATACAGATCAAAATCTTTTCTGTATCCATACTTAAGCACTCATGCTTAAACTGAACTTTAACGGAAGCTAATTCCACTGGGATATATTATATATAGTACGGTCCAGACCCGCTCTATAGGAAAAGTGCAATGAATTGGCGCTATATGAATAAAATTGAATTGAAAAATTGGCACAGCAGAGGGCAACTGATATTTCAACTGTGATCTATAAAAAGACCAGATTGCTGGAAAGCTATTAGCTTTTCACTTTCATTTTGCTGATGTCAGAATTCTCACATCTGAGCCTGAAACAGTTGTGCCTGAAAGTTGACTGTGTTCACCTGCACGAATGCAGATTGACAAATGTCGACTTGTTGCTCGTCTTCAACAGTTTTCAGTCAACGGGACAGAATTAAAGCCGCAAACAGCAGCTTTTATTGCTTGTAATTCGATGCAGAAAGCCGCCGTGTGCACAACCGCCGCATGAGGCAGCTTTGTTGATTTTTGAAACAGCCATTAAAGACATCAAGCTAAAGCGAAATGTCACTCTGGCTTTGCTAAAGATGAAGTGAACTTTGACACACTTCTGAACTTTGATGTCAACAATAATAAAGGAAATCAAGACTAACAAGGTGGCATTTTAACTTCAAACTGGATCAGAAAACTGAGGCCCTCAGAGGTTTGTTGACATTTGAAACAGATGCTCGGTGCGATCTGTTCATTTGAGAGATGAGTCAAGATAACAAGATAACAGCACCACAGGAGGTGAAGAAAAGTGTAAAAGAAGAAAGGAAGTCACACACAGTCCCTGGCAAAATATGTAGTGCTAATGGAAGCAGGAAACGCATATTAATTTTAATACTTCACACGCAAATACTTCTGTACTCTCCCACCGGCTTGTGTTACTCAACGCTCAGAAGACAAAAAGCCAAGCGCTTCTCATGTTTCTGACCCCAGCAGACCCTTTCTTGCGTGAGTCCAGCTTCTCTTCTGGTTGCAGGGAGTGAAGTTTAGCTGTGACTGGTTAATACCTCAGCGTACTGCTCCCAGGGGAAGACTTCAGCTCTGACTTTATTGAGATGAAGCGATCTGAATGATTCTTCTTGCGGGAGTGAAGCCAGTCGCCTTCATGCATTTTTTGTTTTGCAACCGACATCCTTCATGTTTTGGGGGAAAACAGAAAGTGATGGTGGGTACCGACCAGCCGGAGCAGAGGCGGCCCGTGGGGACTTTCCATGAATTTGGCTACTTTCAGACTTGTTTCCATGAGACAAGCATTTCTTGTTACAGTGGAAAAATTGACAAGCTGTGTTGATATTTCAAACAGCATGTGTCACATTAGATGAGGCCACTATGATGAATGTGTAGCTGGTTGCATAAGAACAGGTTTGCTCGACTGTGAAGTTTACTTCTTAAGCGCCTGCAGGGCTGGAAAGAGGAAGGGTAATTAAAAAATACAGTATGTATAATGCAGTATTCCTTTGACCTTTTTGGTAACTAATCCAAAAGTTATGTGCACTTTATATGCACATATAAACAGAAATAAAAACAAATAAATTAACAAACAGGAAACTCCTTTGACATTCATATTTATATATACTTCTTAAAATACATGCTCATTTTAAGATATTTTTATGTGGCTATGAAATACACTATGGCGATCATACAGCATCTTGTTTGCTTGGATTTAATCTTAATGCTTCTGCGCATGACATTAATTTTTTTAAGAATTTGATGTAAAAGGAGCCACCAGAGATGAAAGACAGAAAGACATCATGATGTTGTTATTTTGTGGAGCAGCTTTACGCTCTGAAAAATGTGAAAAGCCTTAAAATAACATTAGATTACCTCCTTTATGGTATTTGGGAGTAAAAGTCATGTATGTACAATCCTGAAGCTTGTGTTATCAACAAATAATACATGAAAATAGAATGAAAGCCGAGTACAGATTTTCTAAAAAGGCCCAATCAATAAAACTATTAAACTGAATGAGTCAGTTATAGTACACAACAGCATTGCAAGTTTGTTTAAAACGATGGTCTTTCGTCTTCTCTGCTCTCCACAGTCTTTCTGGGCGGTCGGACTCTTTATTGGTCAGTAAAGTGCTGCTCAGTACAGAAAACAACTTTATTATTCTGAGCTTTTCCCCTCTGTAGAGTCAGTTCACACCCAGAACGAATCAGACGAGGCCAGAGAGGGAAGAAGACAAGTGAGGGAGACGGGTTGGAATGAAAGAAAATAATAAAAACTTTAGAGAATGAAAAATTGAGATTTGATATAATTTACTCTTTAACAAGAATACAGTTATTGTATGTATTTTGATGTATTTTTTGTGTTTTTGCCAGATTTTCTCAGAGCTGCTCTTTAACCAGAAATCATCAACGTCTTACAGGAAGAGAAGAGAGGGATTTTACTATAAAACTACTCAAAAATTATTTTTATATAATATGAATAATGAGCATAGGATTAGAAAATGTATTTTTTATTTCCCTGTCTTTAAATTTTCCTCAGCTTCCTTAATGTCATTTTCACTCTCAACAAATTTTCACTGACGTCGGAAACAGCCGACAAGCTGACGAATCACAGTTCATGTGGTCTTCGTAGCCCCTGTAGCTTCGCTGCGTAGTTACATTTTTAGAGGAAATGTACGTCAGCGCTTACGTAGCCTACAGCTGTCGCTAAGGAGGCTCCATTTCTACATTTTAATCCCTAACACAGACGAATAAATCCAACCTTAGTCAGAGAAACTTGTTCTTTGCAGCAGTTTAACTGGGTTTTGAACCAAAGCTCAGCATCAGAAAAGCTGATTCACATCACTAAGCGGCTCTACTTTGCTCGCAGTAAATGATTGGACACTTCAGCACATGCTGAAATCATTCGTGTTGACTTCCACTGCGTCTGAAAGCTGAATCAAAGAGATGCTGACAATCCTCATATAACTTAATCCTGAGCAGGAGGAAATAAAACTCTGTGGTTTGAGAGCACTTGGTAGAGAGAGGAGTGACCCAAACTGGTCAAGTGTAACTGAGAAGGGCATGTCTGGTAACCCCAGGTGCAACAGAGGCGTTAAATGATGTGAGGAAATATGCAATAACCGGGGAGTGTGTGTGTGTGTGTGTGTGTGTGCGTGCGTACTCTTTCAAAAAGTGGTGTCAGGGTCGATAAGTGTCCCGCGGCGGCAGTGACCAGCTGGAAACACAGGGGAGCTCAGATTCTGAGAGCAGCGCTGCAAAATCTGTTTCACATGCAGTAGGTTCAGGATTTAACCTGCAAAAGTCTTTGTTTTTATTAGTCATTTTTGGTGCTAAGTTTGGTTGGCTACAATGATTCCTTACACAGATCAAACAATGTATGCTGTGAAAAAGTGTTTCATTTTCTGGTTATGAAAAACTGCATTAGTTCATCATATCAGATCATTTTGATGCACCAGAAAAGCAAATGTAATGGATGTAATGAAATTTATTTCAGTCAGCTGCAGACTTAAAATGTTATGATAAAGATTTGGTAATACGAGTGGCCTAACGTTTTTAAACTTAAAGGCTAAATAAGTACTTTTTCACCATATAAAAGTATATTTTCTTACTATTTGCTGTAGTTTTAGACTTTGACTTATAGATGAAAAATAAGCATTTTTGTTGATCATTACGGAACGAGTTAAGGTTGTTTCTCCTGTTTACAGACACGTATGATGTAAACAAACCTGTAAAATCATAATTTAATTTTAGTTGTTGTCTAGTGTATTAAATGACCTACCAATCGATTTGAAAGTATTATAAGGACACAAACCTGTGGTTCACATGTTGGTGTTTGTATTTGGAAAACATTGTTGATTATTCTTTTAAAATTGTCCACATCCATTTTTATACTTTTTTTTATATCTTATATCTTTATATTACTGATGCTGACATTGCTGGATTGCCCTCAGATTGCAGGATTTAGTTCCATGTAATTTAGCATATATTGGGGGGGGGGTTAGACAAAATAACAGGAACGCACTGCGGGTGCTCTTTTACTTTCCCTACCTGAGTTTATCCTGATCGAACCAGAAACCTTCTTCACGGACAACAATACAACAGCTCTGCAATGAGTTGTACTGTTTTGAAACTTATAATTTTAATTTCCTGTCTGACAGGTGTTGTTGGCAAGGTGTTTTTGGTATTGTTTTCATCTCCTGTGTGGACAAAATATCATGAATTGAGCACCTGACTTGTGTTTTATTAGTCAGGTGTTCTTGTTATTTTGTCCACTAACTGTATTTGTGTGTGTGATCTAATGGGGACAAAAATAAGAAAGATGTCAAACTAACTGACTTATAATACTGTTTAAAAAATCCACATTTTCTAGAAATTATAATTTCAATACTGTAACTAAACTTTCTACTTTATGTGTGAATGAATTACAGTGACCTGGCTGTTCAGTGAGGCATCAGCTGACACATCAGTACACGCTGACACTATTGTTTTATTTGATACTTGAACTCTTGAAACTGATGAAATCATTGTTGGAAATGTGCCCCTTGAATCTTTATTTAATTTTTTCACATGGTTTTCCCAGGCGGAGATGGACCTGAAAGAGCACAGTTAATGGTGGTGTTAAAACTGAAACAAGTGAACTGAATCTCTGAATAAAACGGGTTCTTTGTTTGGACGGGAATCAACAAGATCCTCTTAATAATCCTTGAGTGTAAAGTTACAGTACATCAGTCAGCCATGACTGCAACTGACTGTCAAATGGTGGAATTAAAGAAATACATTTACTCTTGTCACAGTGGTGTGTGTGGGGTTGTAGCACAAGTGATACTCTGCATTTAAAAAGTTTAGAGGGTTAAGCCTTTCCAAAACCAGATACACAAGAGCAAAAGTGTAAGGAATGGATTAAATAGTGTTTATCTGCTTCACCGTAAGCCATAATAGTTAGCATACCAGGCTAACTAGCTTGCTACATACGGCCTTAAGCTAACATAATGCTACTTCTAAGGCCGGGGACTGTCCATTGTTCTGATGGCCCATTATTCCGAAACCCCAATAATAATAAAAATGTCCCATTGAACCGAAAGCCCATTTATCCCGTGAGCCAAGTATTTTTCTCAGGACTTGGTGGAGACCAAAATCAGAGCTAAAAAGAGTGCATATAGGACTTACATTTTCCAGGTGGCCAGAAACACGTCTCGAAATAAACGATAATGTTGCTCCGTAATTACTGGATGTGTAAATAAGAAATCGCCATATCAACTTAAAAGGTGATGACGTGTCAATGCTGTGCTTACACATCACAAGTGGCCAAAAAGTAGATTTTACACAAGTAATTTCACTTTTTTTGGGCTATTTGCCTTTATTTGATAGGAACAGCTTAAGAGAGGCAGGAAATGTGGGAGAGAGACGGGATGACTGATGATTCAAACCTGGACCGTTGCGGTAAGGACTCAGCCTTGTACATGGGGCCCAAGCTCTACCAGGTGAGCTACCGGGGCGCCCCAATAATTTCACTTTTCTTAAATACAGTTTCAACAGTGGAACAGTACTTCAGGAAGTTATGAATAAATGTAAAACATTTTTATCATTGTAAACTAGTGAAAAAATGAAGCTGCATGTCTTCATCCATGTCAGAAGTCTTTAAAGTAACTTGAGAAGAAACATAATCCTCGTCCAGCTTCAGCTAAACAGGCAGTGAGCACATTTCCCATCAGGATCTGACACAAGTCACAACTTGGTAAAAACATACAGGCTAACATTTGATTCCCTCCCTACCTCCCAGGTTTAAATGATGTCTGATGCTCCCTTGGTTTTTACACTCTTGCACTTTATTCTACTTTAATTTTCACTACTCTAAACTCACACAGTGAATGTGTTCCTACAGACTGAGTAATGATTTTGGAGATGGAGTCGAGTCTCCAAATCAACTATGAAACTTTGCTCCCTGGATCTGCTCTAAAGATGGAATAATGAAAACCTCAAGCTCTCTTTGATCTAAAAAGCTGCTCTCTGTATTACCAAACCTCCAGTAAATTATTCAGGCTGGTAAAGATTTGCAAAGTGCCTTAAAAAGAGAATGTGAAATTGGAACATGAGCCCCTATTCTGCAAAAATTACACTTTAATGAGCCAATAGCATTTAATGACTTCCTAAGTGGTGAAACCATAGTAACAGATGAACTCAATATGAAGACACCTTTTATGACCATTGATGTCATTTTGCAGAAACTAGTGCCACAAATTGGCAAAGGCTTTTACATTGGGGATAAAACATGAGATCTGCACAGATCTTTTTATCCAAAGTCGTAGCATGTAAAGAATCCCCGAGTGGTTCCAATGAGGTTTATTATATATGAAGATGCCGGTTATTCCAAGATTACCACTCCAGATACAGATTCTACCAATGAACTGGACCAATTTTATAAGCTTCACAAGGCTGTAAAATGTTACCACAGTGGTGTTTTTAGTGCTTCATATAACCATTATACAAAAAGGGACTCAATGTACTGTATATGTCCTTTATTTCTGAGAAGCACCATTTGGTTTGAAATGCTACTATCAATCAATCAATCAATCAATCAAACTTTATTTGTATAGCACTTTTCAAACAGGTTAGTGCAGTTCAAAGTGCTTCACATATGACTGACAACATGATAATGGGATAGCAGTGTAGACAGTAATAGAGTGAGATAAAATACTACTAAAGGGGTGTGGATTGTAAAATCACGACTGAAGCATTGATTGTAGAAAGAGATAGATGTGGTGTCTGCCTCCCACGGGTTTCTAAGAAAATATTTTGGAGCCACAATTTGGTTTTACTCATTACTCTTGCCGCCATCTTTGTCAATTACTGGAGCCATAAAATCTAAAAGCAAAAGGAGAAGAAGCCTGATTAGAGATAAGGTGAACAAGCAAACAGCGACCACCACAGCTGACTTTGATTGGCTGAAACACCTGTTGATCAAGGCTGCATTAGTATTTTTTTAGCCACGAATAAGCAGATAAACTCCAAAACAAGTTGACAGATGCACAGCCCTGACACATAATCACCTTATAAAGGTGTGTTAGCAGACGTGTTTGTGTCCAAACAGTGAGTGTAACTCCAATATTCACTCTCTTTTAGCTCTCTTTTGGTCTCCACCAACTCCTGAGAAACATATTTGGCTCTTTAGCTGCTAAATGCTCCACTATTTTCACAAGCTAGTTGCTAACTTTGTCTGTCAACAGTAAGTAATAATCTTTAAAAAAGTCTGCACAGTTCAACCCTCTTTTCTCAACATACTGTAGCCTACAATTACTGAGTGATACTTTTACTGTGGTTAAATGAGGTTTGCTTGGATTATCATGCTTAACAGAACATTATTTTCTTAATTCTCCTTTTTCTTAATTTTTGAAAAGGATTTTTTGAAGATCAAATCTTGTTTTTATAAAGAAAATAATTAAATCTGACCAGAATGCACCATAAACAGTAACACAAAAAACAAGGCAAGCTGATATATGGTCTGGTCCTACTGGTAGGTCTATTTCTAACATAATGTAACCATCTAAAAGTGAAAAATAGAAAAGAGCACCACTTGCAGAAATGGGCAAAATGCAGGAAGAAGAAGGACATCACAATGCTGCCCATAATGTACGATTGACAGGTGATCTCTGAGAAGTGCAGTGCAGAAAAAAACACCCCAGCAATAAGCACTGAGACAAAATGAGGATTTCCACTTGAAAGTTTGAAAATGAAATGGTGATGTGTATGTGAAATGATGTGACCATGGTATTTCTAGACACATGAACGTTTGGTAGATGTATAAGACAAGGAAAGCGTGTATACTTTCCCCCCTGCAGATGGAAAAAACATAGGAAGCAATTTAAAGCTTAAGGTCGTCCGTCGCAAAACTGTTTCTCGCTCTGACGCTCCCGACACTTGGGGAGCAGGAGGACGCCTGCTAAACAGATAAAGCTTCTCTTTCTTCAGCTTCTGTTACACAGAGACCCCTCCGCCCTACCCCACCCAGCGACCCTCCTTAACTGATGGCTATTTATTTGCTTACACAGCTTTGAAATGGCCTATTTAGCCTCTAAAGGTCAATAACCACACACCACCTGTCTCAGTCAACACTAATTAGAACAAAGTCTGCTTCTTTGTTTGAGAACAACAGGGACACAATTATTTTACCCGCTGCACTGACTTTTTCTTCTTCTCTGCATTCACACACACACACACACACACACACACACACACACACACACACACACTTACACAACCTGTCTGATTTTGTGCATTATTTATGGTGAGATGTGGTGGGTAGACACATGGGAACCCAACACCACATTTATTGGCAATTGCTGTGGAATGATAAAGTGGCCCATTTGGTTCAGATACACTATTTGTCCAAGGCAGGCTTTGTTCTGTGAGCCTGCAGATCCATCATGTACAGCAGTCAGCGGGACGCCCTCCCCTCATGGCGACACATATGATGGTATTTATCAGCAACGACCACCTGTAATGATCCAAAAGTAGATTTTATTTATGTTTATTTAACTGTTAGTGATTTTAGTTAAATCCCATTGAGTTCAGTGACATCTTTTGGAAGGGAGACATGGCCGAGGACAATAACTATTAGACCGTCCGACCAGCAGTTCTGACAGAGTGTACCGGCCCCTTTAGTCACTCAAACTGACAAAGCAATACTAAAACATTAAGTAGATTTTAGTATTTAAATATTTAAAACAGATGCTACGGATATAGATATGAGGTGTTCTCCTGGTACAGCATGATCTGAACCACATTGCAAAAATATGGAAATATGAAAAATTAAACAAACCTTTGATGAAGATCAGATAAGACTGTTGTGGCCAAGTTTATGAATGAGCAAGCAAGTTTTTTTTTTTCTGTGACTAGTTAAACTAAACTGCTAATCTTCACGTTAAAACACCACGATGCAAAAGGTTTATTTTGAGAGATGGGAAACATACCTCTCCTCAATAATATGGTCTCCTGTCTTTATTTGGAGGAGATTAGGCATTAGGTCATCTGACTCGTACTGTTTTATGTGCCCCTCTTGAGTGTGGCTTAATGTACAGTTAATTTGAACTGCCTTTTAAACCATACCCACTGCTCATCTCTGTGACAATGTATGGACATTTCCGCCATGGCAGCTATGGACTCTGGAGCTATAGCATCTGAGCATGCATGGACAATTATTTGCCATTCTGGCAACCATTTTTGTTTGTTTTGTCTTTTTTGTTGTTTTTTTGGGATTGTATATCGGTGGGTGTACCCGGGTGGGACCCTATAATTGTGAACACGACAAAAAGTGTTTACCTTTCAGTTGAGATAACTCCAACTGTTTTAAGTGCTGTTTTCTGTGTTTCTGTTCATTGATGTACATTGAAACAAGAGAGAGAAAAGTAGATAATTCTAAAATATTCTTGAAGCAAGCTTATTTTTGCTGAAAACGAAAAATAATCTGTAAATTTGCACGAAAAAAACATTATTTGAGTGAAAGACTAAACATCTGTTGGTTTTGAGATGTGACAATAAAAATGCAATCATATTTTTTCTCATTAGTGAAATGTTACACAATGAGTTCATCAATGCATTTTGCTCTTTTGAGATGCATCAGCAGTTGCACTGAGAACACATGCCAGAAATATGTTTTGTTTCCAGGCTTGCATTGTGAGTAACATCTTTTTCTATAAAGCACCCAACAGCAGCAGATTATGTTGTGCACCGAGAAGCGTAATGACGTCTTAATCAACAGGACTCAGCGACTGCAGTTGTTTTAACTTCTGCCTGCTTCTGGTTTTACTGCCAGGCAGATTTTGGCTCTCGTCTTCCCTCTACTGAGGCCTACAATCCGCACCAAATGTTTCACATTACCCAGTGTGAAAACCCTCCTATTCCTCAGATTCTTTTTTACAAGTCCACACATCCGTGGAAACTTGATATTTCATATTTCATTCTGGTTTGTGGATGTCATTGCAAGTGGACGCTGGTTCACATGCAACCGTCCGACCGCTGCCTTTGATCAGCCTGACCACGACTAATTGTGGACGGAGAACAAATGAAAGAAATATCGGGAGATTTCATGGGAATTGCCATTATGGCCTGAGCTGCCCGACGCTGCTATTAGCAGTTAAAATAGCCAGTGAGCGCTTGGAGAATTAGCCTGTTTCCTCTCATGGTTACACAAAGATAATTTTGAAGGTGCGGGTGGAGTTGAAACACAGCTCCAACAAAAGCCCTTCATGCTGCGTTGTTTGGAAGTGTTTGTGGCTTAGAGGAGCGCTGGGATTTAAAGTTTTCATCATCACACTGAAGCCATAACTCCTCGTTCACTTCTCAGCATACATAAACAGCACATGGAAACATAACATTTACACTGCACTCCTTTAAAAAGCTTTAACAGGGTGAGCACAAGTCATCCCTACGCTGAAATGACCTATTTCATGCGTCCTCTTTGAGTTTGTAATAAATTGCATTTAGAAACATAATACTGCAACCACAAAATCCCCATATGTACTTAAAAGGTATTCACAATAGAGAGCGGAATTGTTCTGGCAAACAAAATTCATTCGACGGGCCAAATA
This sequence comes from Siniperca chuatsi, assembly GCF_020085105.1. Lineage (NCBI taxonomy): Eukaryota > Metazoa > Chordata > Actinopteri > Centrarchiformes > Sinipercidae > Siniperca > Siniperca chuatsi. Next base: position 5,261,259 of record NC_058046.1, read on the forward strand.
TCAAGGGGAAGATGTTAAAAAAGAGAAGAAATTTAAAGCAGCATAAATGTTCCAAATGTTTAAGAGTGGCCAAGGAATCCCATGGGGCTCGTTCGGTATCGGTCTTTGTTCCTTGTACAGGATGTAACTTTGCAAGCTGGTTTTCATTCAGTCTCAAGCTCCAACAAACCAACAGCTCACTCTCTCAACAGTCTTAGCTCATATTTGCATGCAACAAAAGCGTCTTTTTTTTTTTTTTTTTTTTTTTAAGACAAAACCATTTCTGCCCGCTCTTTTGGTGCACAAACATGTCAAAAAGTTAAGGTATGTATCTGTCCAAGTAGCATGTTGACCTGTACAGCTTCAGGGAGCGTTTGTAAAAAGGCGGCTGATTTTCCGGTTAGGAGGGCAGGTTAGCCACGGTCTCAGCAGCAGGTGACTGGAATGAGGTCATGATGTGGTCATGGGAGGGGGGACAACAGGCCTGTGTGTGTGTGTGTGTGCGCGCGTGCTGAAACCTCTGAACAACTGCTGTGAGGGAGGTGAAACACATCAGAGGCCAAGCTACAGTGTTTTGCCCCTCAGCTCAAGGTGTCGTTTGACACCGCCGAGCCCTTCTGCTGTGGAATCCTCAAAATGACAGCAGCGGATTGATTTGCTTATCCATGAAAGAGATGGACTGCTACTACGAGCCCCAGGAGATAACAGGGTAGAGGACCACAGTGCACAGCATGGATAAAGACTCTGAACCACCTGTGTTGCATTTAGACTACTTTATCTTATATGCTGACCATTGGTTTAGGTGGTTTTGCAGAACAACTTGGCGCCTTAATTCAGTGACATTTCCCTGCATTAAACAGTGACATAACACAGTGATCCTTCATCTTATAACTACGTCTTAAAAGTTTTTATATTTTTTGTTCTAAAAACTCTAAAAACATGGTAGAATAGTCGCTACCTTACACTTCAAGATTTATTTATGATAAAATAAGAATGATTTCTGGTGCGGTGAGATTATTCCACCTGTTCCTTGTACTGATTCCAGTGTTACAGGACTTTCCTTTTTAGAAACAAGACAGAGAAAGGCATGCGGGTACAGTCATAATTCTAAACTATTTTTCAAACAAGCTGATTTCTGCCGGGCGGACTGGTGAGATTATCTCACGGTTATGTTGACTCGCTGTAAGAACATTTTTCAGGAGGTCGACAAGGCATGTCTCACTTCACAAGGACAGGAAATGCAGTCTTTTCCTGCCCAAATTCAGATGATCCTCGTATAAGTGTCAATTTGAAAAATATCACGTGACGACATATTATTTCCAACGTATTTGGACTCAGATGGTCATCAGCCATTGGTGGCTATATAACATTATCTGGACAGATAAAAAATACAGTAAGTATGTAGTTAATATGAACAGTGAGAGCCCCCAAAAATGTTTACATGAGATTAATACATTTTAAAAAAATGAGTAACCAATTCATAAAATATGAAATATGTTGCGTAAAATCTGTCTAAAAGTAGGAGATCTCACTGTGCTCAGATAAGATGTGGTGTATTGCCATTATTTTAAAATCTAAATATCCACACCCCTAAAGACATTTAGGGGGGTGAATGAAACTGAGAGGATCCGGGAGTATCGGGAGCTTAATGAGTTGGAAAACGAAATTAATTTAGTATTTATTCTCTACTGTCCATTGCGGTTTGCGACAAACTTTAATTAAAAAAGATCACGTTGCAGATTTGAGGATGAAACTTTAATTGAATACCTTTTTGACAATGTTTTTCTTTTTCTGAATATTAGTATTTATGAAGCTTGGAATGGGAGGATATTGTTGGCTGTTCAGGTCAGTACATTGTGCTGTTGGATGCTGGTGGGTAAACATATAGGAATGTTTGGTGTCTGAATAGACAAATTGTGGAGATTAGAGATGGGTGAATGACCAGACATTAAAATAAAAGCATTCATTCATCCACAATGACAGAAGAAATGGACATCCAGTGGATTATAACTATGAATCCAAATAAATGGCTTAAAAATAAGAGGAAATTACAGAAAATCCAAAGAAAATAATAACAAACTTGATTTCTATCACACAATTCATGTACAAAATGCAACGCAAAGAATCAGAACATAATATACTATAATAAAACAAAATGACTTCACAGAATTTGTTTGAACACTTAAAAAAAATAAAATTCAATTTGGATTTTGTAATGTACTCCCATCCCATCCCCCACCCCACCTCCCTCCTGCCTACACAGTTTGATTGAGAAGTGTTTTCTGGAAAGTGCACAACAAAAATCTTGTAGATTAAAAATTTGTACGTCTTGTCAGTGTGGAAACTGGGTGGAAGTAGCAGCTTACACATAAAATATCAAGTAATCTAGCACAACCAAGCTCATGAAAAGAAATGATTATGTTAAGTTAAGTCAACACACACTTCGATCATATCCCAACATCATCCATCTCCTGTCAGTTGTTAGGTGTTCTCAGTGAACACACTTGTCTTTCATCTGTTGCCTGGAGCCTCATACTGAACAGCAGAAGCAGTTCAGGCCACTCGCTGACTTTGCTAGGCGTCCAGACAGCTTGGCATGTTTTGGCAAGTTTTCTGAAAGATATTGTCTTCAGTGGGGTATCGCCTTTCACTCTTTTCCTTCCCGTTCCATTTGCTGTGCAGCGAAGGCGACAAAGAGGCATAAATCTCCTGAACTACCTGTTTGATAGTCGGCCAGAGGCATCCGCTCACCACTGCCAAGCCGAGGAGGGGAACTGGTGGGGGACTGGATCTCAGTTTAGCTCATAATGAGGCTTAAACAAACCCCATCCCCCTAAAGAGTAAAAGGAAGAAGGAGTGTAATTATTGAGGAGTCCCAAATCTGTTTAAATTCTCAGTGGCTTCAAAATGCAACCTGTTATCTGATATGATTCATAGAGCGTGTTGAGAAAGATGAGTGAGTGTGAAATTGTCTCTGCTTGGCGTTCTCGGTCTTCACATCCGACAAGATGAATGAGCTTGATGAGTTCTTCAGTTTCCATCTCAGCCTCCTCGCATTTGGCCTTCACGGTTTCTTTCTCTCCCTCGCTGCAGCCATTTTACGGGAGTCATGAGAAATGCCGCCATCAAAGAATGACTTTGTTAGGATATTATGAGCTGATGTGAAGTAAGAGAGGGGACGAGAGAGAGGGGGAAAAAAGAAAACATTGGGAACGGATCATAAATTACACTTTTTGTGGAACGATGCGATTTGATCTGGGTGTCAGCCCTTCTGAACTGATTGGAGCATGCAGAGCCAATAGGTTTCCTCAGGCTGTTTGTGCTCCAGATGATGTTAAAAGTGAGAAGAAGGAGGACAGTTAGGCAGAAACAATTAGTCTCTACAGACCAATAGGCTGCATCTTGCCAAAGCCCTGCAGAAATGAGAAACTCAGATGTTCTCTCGGACCAAATGTCAAGTCAGATTGACTCATTTGTGGATGTGATTCAAATGTGTACGCATCTCTGTCTGGGAAGAGCTCTAACTCTATAAAAAGAAGTCCCTCATGGCTTCCTGATATCTAATTGTATCCAACAGGAAAGTGATTAGATGATTCACCACCAACTTGAAGAGGAAGAACAAATTGATCCCAGAGAGCCAACCCACTGAGAAACTGTAAAACAAGTGCAGGAAAACCCGACTTTAGTGATGCTTCTTTGCTAAAATGAAATGTTTATTGAAAATTACTGATGAAAAAAAAAGATAAATGCATTTAATATAATGCTGATATTTTATTTATAGTAGTTTCACATTGTTTCCATGCATCTTATAAAGAATCACATGTATTTTTTATTAAACAAAATGAAAGTACACACACATACACACACACTTTATAATAACCATAATTAATTCAACTTTCTCAGATATTTCACTGTTAACAAACAATGAAATGATAATTAATGTTTACTAATTATTTTATCATTAGTTTGTAATATAAAATAATTAGTTTAGAAATTATATATTGTATCATAGCTGATAAGAGACGATAACAATTACATTCTGATTACATTAGCATTACTAATAATTAATAAACATTATTAATAATAATTTAATTGTTTGTTAACAGTAAAATAAGTTTATCTATCAATGTATCATTTATCAGTGATGGTTATTATAAAGTGTTACCATATTTTTGTATGTACAATAGGTCAAATGACTGTGTGTGATGTGAAAGGGGCCGATCATAGTGAATAATCACCAACTCTGCCGGTACCTTTAACTGTACGGGGCCTTTTAGCATCTTTGAGCTTTGTTTTGGTTTTCTGGCTTGCAGTTTAGCTTGTTTTGCTTCACTCTCATCGCTCTCATCAACCACATTTCCTGTAACAGAAGGCAACTGTTTAAAAAAGCTGTAAAAACCAACTGTACGCTACCTGCTCAGCACCAAACAGCAGAGCAGACAAAGTTAGACACTAGCTGGCGAACATACTGGAGCACCTAGCAGCTAATAACTGACATTTTTCTCAGGAGTTGGTGGAGACAAAAACGGAGCTAAAAGGAGAGTGAATATTGGACGTACATCACAAACAACACTCCAAATTAATGCTAATGTTACTCTCTGTCTCCTGGATGTGTAAACAGGCAATAGTTTGCTAAAACATTAGCCATATCAACTTTATAATGTGATAACATGTCAATATTGTTTAAATAAAAGTAAAATAGCAGCTAATTTGAAATATAATGTAGTTATTTTGCAGAATTTACACTGTTACACATAAATGTTTCTATACAACTTATCAAAAATGACATGCACATTTTTCTTATGAAACAATTTAAGTATGGAAGTTCATTGTTGACACTGGAAACTGTAGTTTCACCAAAAAAACCTCAAAACAAAAAAGGTACTTCACGGTCCACTTAAAAGCTTTTTCCAGACCTTCCCTCCGCATTTCATGGTTTTTCTACAACAAAGACCATCTTTGAACAGAGACAAAAGCTATAAAGCTAGTTAGTGGAGGTCAAACTGCTTAAATGACCTTTACACCGTTACAAACTAGTATTAAAAAATCGCTTTAAATCTCTTTAAGTGGAATCTAATAGGTCTGATAACGAGTCTTTAAATGACATTGGGCACTTCTTATAATTTGGTAGATTTATTAACTGTGAGAAAGAGGTATTGAAGCTAATATCCCACTTTTGAAACATCAAACTGGCTGACAGTGTAATTTCTTGCCAGCACATTTTTATGTTATTAAGTTTTGTTTCACTGAAGAAAATTGATGTGCTTTTGTTGTGTTTTATCACCTGACTTGGATATTTTGGAGTTTACATTTATCCTCTTGCCAAAAACTTTCCCTTTAAAAGTGAAAATTTACATTTTATTCACTTAAAATTTACATATAAATTGATTTGCTTCACCCTAACCCAAAGGATTTTCTTTTTCTTTCCTAAACACTCGTCAGCTAACTTTTTTATGTGACCAACAGGTGAAAAGGCTGTACCCACTCCCTTGTATTGTAACTTAATATAAGTTGAAGTGGAGAAATGTAATTTCCACATAATTCGTGTCCCCATTAAATAAGAATTTTCTGACTGAATGCTCATTTTTCAAAATGTTACAACCTCACTGTAGCGAAACCATCCTTGAGGAGGGTATTGTATCCCACTAAAGTGAAGAACAAAACATCAGACGGCTCAAGAAGAGTCTCAGCAAGTGCAGCCGCCACATACCACATTTTAACAAGTATCTTACCACACTCACGCTGTAACCAAGTCAAACCATATGGACTAAAGGAGGGGTGGATGCTCTGAGGAGGGAGGGGGGGCACAGCCCATCAGAGGCGTCCCATCTCAGGATCGAGTCATAAGTCATGTTGAAATACCTCAGAGAACAACAACATGTGGACAATTACAATCCTGGAGGTAGAAAACAAAAACCAGACAGGCAGCTAACAGAGAGATAACTTTTTACTTTATTGGAGTAACTGGAAGCAGCTTCTGGAAACAGGAGCAAAGACTTATTATTAATATCTTAAAATCCAGTTTTCCCATTTTATTTACCTTTAAGTGGCTTTAAAGTTGTTCAAATCCAGTATCATATATCTTCTGTATTAGCTTGTTCCACCTCTTCATTGAAGTTCTCTGCTGTTTACAATGAATGAAATATTCAAACCTAAGACTAGGTGTTTTTTCATAGCTGCACCATTTCAAATATTTTAGATGTCTTGTCCGTCATTTTATACACATTTGGTGTATGGTTGAGATCTCATTTAAAATAATGTTCTATAGATTTGAACAAAGTTTGGCTGCACAGCATGAGTTTGTAATGACTGGCACACCTGGCATTTAAGAGTTTAACTAACTCTGCTAGCTTGTCATCTTCAGCCAATGAGCACATTATTAATCATATGTTTTGCAGCATCATTAAAAGTATCATATTATTACCTTCATCAGTGATTACCACCTTATGATTGACATCAACAAAATTTTGTCGTCTACCGTAAGTTGATTTCTTTTGAGCTCTATCAATAAATGCTAAATGTTATCTATAAATAAAGTAGAACACTTATTTCAGATAAAACATGACAAGAACATGTCTTTAAAGACCCTGTAACTTTTCATAGAAGAAATGACACATTGAACTGACTCTTGCAATGAAAAAGTTTAATTCAAAAGCAGTAAAACACTCTTTCACACACACACACACACACACACACTCTCTCTCTCTCTCTCTCTCTCTCTCTCTCTCTCTCTCTCTCTCTCTCTCTCTCTCTCTCTCTCTCACACACACACACACACACACCAATAGCTAATACTGGCTAATGCTAGCAAACTTTAGATAGATATTGTTGCGTAGTTGGCATTACTGTCATGTTGCTGTTTTGTACTCGTGTTCATGCTTGAGCATTTACCTTTATGCCATGAGTTGCGGCTGCTCAGCATCAAGCTCCCTTTAAGCTAAGTCAATACTCATTCAATAAAAAACTGTCAATTGTTTTGTTTTTACCATATCATGTCTTCCTATGAAAATCTTTGGTACAACAATAGCTGCGTGACAATTGCCATCAATTCAAAATGCATGCCAACATTTCTGCTGTAATAAACTAACAGGTTGTAAAAAACAACTAAACTCCTCAGGTTCGGGCTTCCAAACTTTCCTAGTTGCAACATGCCGAGCTTTATTACCTTCATTTATCACTGGGAGAAAAGATGCCAAAATTGAGCTTTTCTCAAGTAGATACTGGATTGATTTATATGAGTTCAGTTCTGTCTGTTTGTGAAATATAAGTTTTGTGAGATCAAAGAGCAGATGATTTAAACTATGGCACCACAGCCTGACTAATTTGTCAAATGAGAATTATGTAGACTCAAGCCTAAACCAATTGTGCATTAGTTACACTCTATTTTCCAGAATTTGGTCTTATATATTGTTACTTAGAGGAATCTAAACAAAACCAAAATGGTGATTATCCAGTATCATTCATGTTACATGCAGCATGCGTTAAAGGAACACAAGTTAATAAAATCAGATTTTAAGCTGCCAAAAGTGATGTTAGCTTGAATGCTACTCTGCCTCAAAATGTTGTGGAAAAATGGTTCTCATGTTGCTTATGAAGATAAAGAATTAGTCTTGTGTGACAGCGAGTAGGTCGGTGAAAAATTGCGCTTCTGTGGCAGAGAGTAAAAAATGACCTCGCTTTAAAATTGCCCAAACATTCCTCCTACAGAGACATGCAAAACGTTTTAGTTCTACACAGCATGCACACATAATGTTCAGCCACCTGGCTCTGCTAGGGTTTTTTTTTTTTTTATGTGGGAATTTCAGACTAATTCAGCCTGGAATGTCAGATGTGTTCTCAAGATGATGCACCTGATACTAAAAAGCACTTCACAAGAGCTCCACTACAAGACAAATTGCTCCCTGGAGAGTGTTGCTCTTCTTTCCATCCTAGAAGCTACAATCCTTTTGTCTTTTTTTTTTCCACCAACAGGAGACAGCCTCCCATCATGTCCTTTAAATTTCAGAAGATATTTATTAGAGGAGATGTCGTAGGAGGAATCTCTTACATGCAAACATGCATGAGCTGCAAATCCGGCAGCATGTACACAGAAACTCCTCTTTTTGTGCACACTTTTTATTTTTTGTGCCCTGAAGATGATGAGTTGAGACACCACCAGGCCTGAGCTCAGTGGGGGAGCGGGGTTTATAGAGTAGGGTCTGAAGGGGAGGTGGAGGTTTTTGGCAGCAACTTCAGAGAAGACGGGACACCTCGGGATCAGGTCGATTAGGGCTTGCGTGCCCGTGTCCAGGTTTATGGTGGCTTTTCATTGGAACATAACCTCTTTGTTGTACAGAGGGGTGAGGCAGGTGTTTTCTCCCCCTTCTACCCCATCTCCTTCCCTCATCACCAGGTCGTGTAACTCAATGCGGCCCTGAGATAGACACATACACACTCGAGGACGAGCCACCAGCTTTAAACCATCACCTCTCTATGCTTTAAACCAGAAGAAACACTTCATGTATTCAGGTGTGAGAGCCTCACTTTCCTCCTGCTCACCCTTTCACACCAATGAAACAGAACAGAGCTTAGAGATGCCGCTCAACACCACCAGGTTACCACACAGTGATGGGAAGTCCTGGAACAATCAGGAGGTTTATTGTACCCACATGTTTTTTACTCTTCTCTGGAGGAAATAATTAGGACTCTGATCAGTACCATTGTTATCATCTTTCTCATAAAAATGGGAAGGTCGTTGTCTGAAATGACTGTGGATGGATGAAAAAAAATGGCATAAAGTTAGTGCTTAGTGTGGTATGTTATGGTTTTCAGTGGTGGGATGTAACTAAGTACATTTACTCAAGTACTGTACTTACGTACCATTTTATGTTACTTTATACTTACTATACTGGAGGCAAATATTGTACTTTTCAGTCCACTACATTTATTTTGACAGCTTTAGTTACTAGTTACTTTGCAGAGTCAGATTATTAACACAAAACATAGTCAACTAATAAATCATGATGTGTTTTTATGGATTATCCACCCGGCAGTACTTAAAGTAGCACAATATGTACACAGCTTTGCATTTGACTGTAAAATAACAATATGGAAATGAATTTAATCAAATGGAAAAGCATCTAAGATGTAACATGGAAATTAGTAAAAGTCTTCCATAGCTCCCATATATATTATTCTGAAATGGGCCCCTCTGCATAATAGAGTAGTTTTACTTTTGGTACTTCAGGTATATTGTAATGCTAATACTTTTGTACTTTTACTTAGGTAACGTTTTGAATGCATAGCTTTTACTTGTAACAGAGTATTTCTACACTGTGGTGTTGCTGCTTTCACTTAAGTAAAAGATCTGAGTACTTCTTCCACCACTGATGATATTGTTGGTTGTTAAATATTTATTGGACTTAAGGGTTAAAAATAGGAATTTTTAAAGAATAATTTTGTAATCTTCTTGGTTTTATGGCTGTTTTGTGGCCTAAATAGTGTTCATATCAACATCTAACTATGACTGGAAAACTTGATATATCCACCTTGATGCTTAATGATATGGAAGTGCCAGAAAAGGCAACAAAAATGGATTCCTCACATCAGCCAAAGTTTGTAGTTCAAGATAAATAAACCCAAGTTAAATTTATAGAGTGTTATATTGTTAATGCAGTTGGCTATTTGTAACCCTCACACGACCATCTCTGCTGCTGCCGCTGCTGCAAATGTACACATTCTGGTCCAAAGCAGTGTAAATAATAGTTATACAATATCTGGAAAATAGTTAAATTACAGTTATAACTCCTATGAAACAGAGACAAAAACAGCATTCTGTCTCAGATTGATTTAACAAGATAACGAATAGAAAGAAAGGGCAGCAGTGCAAAACATAGAGACAGTTAAGTTTACATTCTTGAAAATGCCAGTTTGCTTCAACATTTCCAGAAACAAAAACAAGTTATGATCTATCATCATCCTCAGTGATAGGAGAGAAAACTGATGAAAGCATTTATGCAAATTGTTCAGAGTTAGGGAAAACAGTGATGCTTATCTTCTCCTGCAGTGATCCTTTATGCAAAAAGTAAACAGAGGAACGCCCCTCAGGCTCGTTCTAAGTGACCCTTTGCTTGGCCTTTGCCCATCAGTCAGTTATCCTCTTAATTACCAGTAGCACCAGTGCAATACACACACACACACACACATTATACACACCTCTGCTTGCAAACCCTGGATTGTACAAAGGCCTTTATGTAAAAACAAAGGAAGCACTGTTCATCTGAACAGCTATTGATGACTGTTTCAAGAAAGTCTCAGCTTGTCCTGTTGTGTCAGTTTTTGTCAGTGGTGGAAGAAGTACTCAGATCTTTTACTTAAGTAAAAAGTACAGTAGTATCATAATCAAAATTAACTTAAAGTATCAAAAGTAAAAGGACTTGTTCTGGGAATTATATGTTATTATATTTTAATTGTTATGATTTGATTATTAATTCTGAAGAATCAATGCACAAGTAGATGTCAGTGTAGCTAGTTTTAACCACCTTATTCAGTGAAGTTTGGTAGTTTAGTCCAGTGCGGTTCCCAAATTGGGGGTGGGGCCCCTCCACAGAGTCACAAAATAAATCTGATGGGTCATGAGGTGATTAGTGAGGTATGAAAGAAGAAAAAACAAAGTTCTGCTACACACATTTCTATTAATATTTTCTCTAATCTTTGATTTTTAGTGAAATATTGGATCATTTGATCTCTTTGGGATTCAAACAGTTATTGAAATGAAACTATCTGAAAAGTCATATCACCAACTCATCAGAAACATGTCCATGGGGCCAAACTGACCAGCCACTGATTTAGTCTTTAACAAACTGTATTTTATAAGCTTATCATATGGGTTTTATTTTATGTCCAATCTTAATTTGAAAAGTGACCAGTAACTACAGCTGTCAAGAGGAGTAAAAAGTACAATATTTCCCTCTGAGATGTAGTGGAATAGAAGTATAAACTATATAAACTATATACTTAAGTACAATACTTGAGTAAAAGTACTTTGTTACTTTCCACCACTGGTTTTTGTATTATCTTTCACTGACCTCCCTTAACTCCACACTGCAGAATGAGTTTGGCATTTGAAGAAGCTTTTCTTTAACTCCATTTGGGTGGCCATATGGAGAGCGAGGTGTGAGCAAATCTACACATGGCACAGCCTCCCACTGCCAGAGGAGAGAGAAACAGGCTCAACACATCAATAAAGTGTACGTCTTTCACATGTAGAAATACCAAACTATCAGTCACACAGCAGGCAGCAGGGCCAAGTCCGAGGACTCTTCTGTACTTGAGCTCACATCCTCTCTGAACATGTGCGTTCAAAATGTGTGCCACCTTTCTCTCATTCACATCCCTGATTGGAAGTGCTGTTTGTGCAGACTATAAATCAGATTTAACTGACTCCTTTGTATTGTATCATTCAAACAAAGTAGATGTAGATGTCAGTAGTAGATGTCAAGGTAAAAATATGTCTAAATTGGTTGAAAAGTTTTTTTGTTATATACAGGCAAATCTGGGTGGTAGGCTAAAGTAAACTAGCCTCCATTACTATCTTACTGGTAAACAAACCCATGTGAAAGCGCTGCAGTCTATGTAAAAGATTTGACTTTTCAACAATTTTTTTGCGTTTTTTTGCGAAGAGTTATGGCCAGAACCTGCAGAACCTACTACATGTTAAAATATAGGTATCAAAATCCGGTTCAACAAAGGTTATATGTCATCTAATCTCATTTGAATATGAAGATATTATTTATTCATTGCACTGATCTTTGTACTGTTTTTGTCCTTTTTCTTTTGTTTTCATCTGATCTGTGTCTTGTGCTGCTGTGACATCTAATTTAAGCCCCAGGGATCAATGAAGTTTTAGCTTATCCACATGCCTAAAAAACTTTACTTAAAAGTTAAAACTTAAAAATGTATCCCGGTTTTATTAGAGGCCCTGTCTTTTCACTTGAAAATCACCAAAACTAGCTTAGTGGGCTCTGCTATTATCAGGTGTCCAAGAAATCCTCAGGCTTTGTCTTAAATATTTATTTTGTGTGATAACAATGCAAGAAATAATAGATATTATAGCCATATCGTAAATTAACTGTATTTCAATAGATTGACGTTAAAACAAAGCTGACAAATGTCTTGCCTTTAATAAACATTATATACCTATATTATTACCTACCTACCTACCTATATACCTACATTATATATATACATTATATTCTTTTATTTCTCTAGGAATTGTTCAAAGATGACATCTTTGAGGTTTCATGCTCAGATAAAGTTGCATCCACAGATAATCTTTTTCTGCATGAACCCGCTGAACTAACAAAAGCAGTCAGAAATCATCTTTGTGCTACTGTACTCTCCACTACGGGCATGCAGGTATTTGGATTATATATGATAAACGATCGTCGTAAACCACCACCAAGGCAGATATGATTGAGGTGACAAGAAGAATGGTTAGCTGTGACCAGGGCCCAAACAAAAGGCCCGGCTCTGATAGAGGAGATAGCAGCTATTTCTTCGGGAGATGCAATACTATATTTTACACGCTTACGTGAGTAGAGCTGTGTTAACATTTTGATGGACGATTGCGATCTTTATCTGACTTGCAAACTATCCAAATGCCATCATCCTATCAATTTTAGCATGAACGATAAACTGGCTCGTTGATTTGCAGATGGGAAAATTCCCCCGGTCAGGGTCTTTGCTTTGATCACGACCCCAGCAAGATGGCTCCACAGATCTCAGATGTACAGCACCAACACCTGCGTCCATGTTGTTTGGCTATGCTCCATTGGCTGTCTGTCAACACGAGTGCTGATAGACTGCCAAGGCCTACCGGCAAAATAAATGACCAACAAACCTGTGGGAAAAAACGCGCCCAGGAGAGACACAGTCCATGTTGAGAAACTATAACTGAAGTTGGAGAGAAGTGAGGAATCTGTGAATGAGATGTGTTTAACTGATAAATATCAAGGTCATCCTAAGTCTCTGAATCTGAAAAATGAACAGTAATTTCTGCAGATGAAAAGCATCTATTAAAGACCACACAGTATCCTACACACACTGTTGCTTTAACAAACATTGGAAACCTTTATTTCCCATTTACAGTGAGAAAGTTAAAACGTAGTTTAAAACACAAAAAGTCCAACATAATGCAGACTGGCTGCTCAGAAAGCATCAGAGGAGCATTTGTCAAGAGAGCGCTGCAGCTGCTGGAGCACTTTAATACTTGGAGTTTATGATCTCCCCCATTCACCAAAGTGCTTCTCTCCCCAGGGGGTCATTACTGGGCTCCTGACTTCATATTGGTACTTAACATTACCAATAAAGGGGGGATCCAGTGTCATTAAACGGCACTGCCGATTCTTAACTGTTTCTGAGCATAGGAGGCTGCTGACGGACTCGAATCGGAGGAGGTTAATCCAGGATACACAACACACACTTTGGCAGATACACACCCTTCATGTGTAAATACTGTAATCAGATTTTAGACTTTAGTTTATTTTGCAGTTTATATAAGATTAACACTTGAAAACGTGAAGCTATGCGGGAGAAGAGGTCAATATTTCTTGCTCTTGTCTCCCGTCCTGCCTGCTGATCAAAGCAAAGAAACATTTCTGACAGCTCCTTCCAAATGTTCAGCCTTTCAACATGTATCATTTTGGCTTGATTTGCATCGCTTTAAAAATAACACCTGATCATATTTGCCTTCTGGGTTCATGAGCGTGACTTATTGCTGTTGTCTCTTGACTGTTGTTATATGTCACGTCAACAGTCAGTTGGGTTTTGCAACTGTCAAGATGTAATCTCTCTCTCTCTCCTCTGCCTGAAGGACGTCTGCAAGACACAAAGCAAGCAAAATATACAGGAGAAAACTCACAGTAGGCCTATGCTGTTTGGCGGAGCTGCATAGATTGAGCATCGTTTTACTGGTTTCTGGTTTAATAACTTTATCATCAGCTCCTGCATCAAACCCCAACATACAGTATATTTTATAATGAATAAAGTCTATCTGCAGTCAACTATTTCAAATTCTTGGCAAGTTTTACCTAGCTCATTGTTGCCTCAATATTTCCTGTGTTTTTCTTCTTCTTTTTTTGTTGAAATAATATATACACTTGTTTATTCATAAAATAAAATCCACAGAGCGCAGGTTTCACTTATATTTATACAACAGCTTTTTTATAAAGGGTACGGTTTCTTTCTTCAGAAATTCATATTTGACATCAAACAGATGGCAGAGGTGGCTGTTGCGGTCAAACGCTGCCTGTGTATTATGTAAATATGTATTCAAGCTTTTCAAGAATATGTGTTTTGGGCTCTCTGCTGCTGCTGCTGCGCAGTGAGTAACATTTACTGCAGGATCAGAGCTCCGTGATCACAGGATGGAAACACTCAGTGTCACACTGCAGCTAGTAGGAAGAAGGAATGAATAAAAACAGAATTTAAATCAGTTATAAAAACTTTCTGACTAATGTTTTACTCTATAAAGAGTGATGGGATTTCTGTTCATTTGGAAATAAAATCAGTAATACTACAAAGAGAAACTTTAAATATAAATAAATAAATAACAATAAAAAATTGATAAAAAAACGTTTTAAATTTACAAAAATGTACATCTCAGATGCACAAAAATGCCTGCATTTAAAATGTATCAGTAATTTAAAAAAATCAAAGAATTCGTAGCAAAATGTATCCAAGCATCAAAAGTATTTTTTGTGAAGAACAGGCCATGTTAGATTGTTAATCCCAAATATTGGCGATGCAAAATTACAGAATAACCCAAATTCATGCTTCTAGATCAGTTGAAGGATCAGCACTCTTCTACCGGTCCAGTAAATTCTCCAAAATTCTTCAGATGATGTCTAAAAGTTATTGATCAGAAACAAGGATTTGTTGAAAATTCATAGCATGTGTTTCTGATGCCAATACTGAAATACAAATATGTTGTATATCTGCACAGACTACCTGTGCTTTATAGTGTTGAAACACATGCTAAATCAAACCCAAGATTTATTTGCATTTGACAGCGCTGCTTTCTTAAAATGACTTTATATTGTTTGTTTTGCTTTTGCGGTTCAGTGAAATCAATACGTTCTCATCTTATCTCAAATCTGAAGGCATTTAATGACATTTGGACAAACGTAACTCTAAAGATTTTGTCATGTGACATTTTAATTATCCACGTTTTTGGCTCCACAGATGCAACCATGCAAATATTGACTTTGGTCCCTTCAAAGTAAAACTGTATTTTTCACGAGTATGGAAAGTCTGAAACATTTGAGAGGTTGATTTATCGCGCAATCAGCACTAATTCATCAGTACAGTATCTGTCAGCCAAATAAAAGCGTTTCACATATCCATAGCATTGTTGATGCTGCACAGATCTACATTCAGAGCCTGACTGATACCTTGTTTGTGCAGTAAAGTACACTAAACCTCATTCTTGTGGCTTTGTACTCAATCCCCCTGTAGCAAAATGTCAGAGCAGGCTGGCACACGCTCAAAAATAAGATACAATATTGCAGTTTATTAAAGATGGAGATAAAGCCATCTCTGAGGCACCTCGCCCTATAAAACAACAAGAAATAAAACAGCTCAAGTGTACCCATTCAACATCATTGTTGACATGACAGCTTATTCTTTTGGCAAGCGAGTGAAAAGGAGCCGTTACATGCTTCTCTGACACTTTTCATTATCACCTGCACAAAAGCAACGGTGAAAGATGAGGAGGAGGAGGAGGGGGAGGAGGAGGAGAAGGAGGGGTGAACCTGACAGTATCCCCACGCTCATTCATCATAGCCAAAGGTATCTGCATCATGCATTAGAGTCAATAAAGCCTGGTGAAACTGGAGCTGATTTCTTGCTAAATTCCGCCATTAGTCACAGGCCCATATTTCAGGATTAGCCAATCCTAAAAGGGGTAATTGTTGCACGGGGGGGGGGACTCTTAAGGCTGTCTGAAGCCGAGTGCACTCAACTTTTTAAGAGTGTTTGTTTAGGTATAATTTTTTTAAAAAGCGGTGTCATTCTTTAGGATTGGCCGGCTGTAAAATTCCAGAGTTTGTGGCCCTTTGAGGTTTTGTGTGATCTCGCTGCAGAGCACAAAAGAGGGATATCAGAGAAGCACTGCATGGAAAGGTTACTGTATGTTTTAAAAAGTCTAATGGTTACCTTCTAAAAGAATTCAATTGTTGCATGTATGCTTGTGCTTATTTTTATCCCCCAGCAGCGCTTAGCGTGGCGTGATCACGTTTCTTCACCGAGGTGGGGCGTGCAGAAGACAACATGACGCCGCAGAGCCACTTAAGATCCCCGGTGATATTTGATAGAAGCCTTAATCGTTATTTTGGGGCAAAGCGGGACAATGGCGCCTGCTGGAGCACCGTCAGATTGAGTTCCTTTTTCCCCCTTTTTTCGTTAAAACTCAAATATGTGTCATGCATGTTAAATCGTTTGCAATTGAGGGAAATTTTCAGCACTAAGCCATTATTTGCAACTCAATCCCGTTTGATATCTCTCTGCAGTGAAAGGAAATAGTTCCCATTGAGCTCTGTGAAACAAGTAAACCATAACATTTGGTCAGTCTCTCGTGTGGTTTCAGGGAAAACCAAAATATCCCATTCAGAACAGGCTTCCACAGGCTCACGGTGCACACTGAACTCCTTCTGAACTGGTTGTTAATGATTATAACCCTGATATATGCGGGTATATATGGTAAATGAGGGCACACTTAGGAAACCACAGGGGCCTTGTTATGCTTTTGCTATTTTCTTACAGCTTAAGGAGGTCCACCTGTTCCCCGTTAAGTCACACCATGTTACTGTTCACTCGGAATATTTTAAAAGTAACATGAAGAAACGCAAAATCAGTGCTGTCAGCGAGTCTGCTCCAATCATTTTTGGTCAAAGGTTTCATTGAAAAGAGATAAAAACATTGAGCTTCTCTCCCTTTAGACATTAGAAATGCTATTCAAGACTACATCCACTAGCAGAATGGAAAAGACGTGTTATGTCACGTAACTAATTTCAACACATTTGTAGCTTTTTGATTAATGCAAGATCTGATAATATAAGACAGCAGCTCCATAGAAAATCAATGAAGAGTTTGAACGTGCAAACGTTTTGAGTGTTTTGACTGTGGTTCTGAAATGGGGGGATTCAGTACACGCCATGTTGTTGCAGCAAGTGAAAACCTTTCAACGCGGCTGAAAGGAGAAAGTATGAAAACCAAAAACATGGTATTCACACTCACTTAGGGTTGTACTGAGCATCTGCATAGCACTTCCCTGCAGTACAGCCTGAGAAACTCTTGTTTTTAATTTCTCAAACAAAATATGCCTACAAATGTGTGTTTGTCTTCTTCCAAGAGCAAAACAATGTGGACAGTCTGGAGTTCGAACTGAGCATCAAATAACCAACAGGAATCATCTGACACTCAGGTGTTTCTTTCTTTTTTCTACCGGGTATGAACACCAGAGAAGGAAAACTACGGCAACAAGTCTGTCATGCTTAACTAAAGTTACAGGAACTGGAATCATATTTTGTTTTGAAATATTAAATTCACTTGAAGGTAATTTGCGCTCATGATGCCAAAGAATTTTCATGTATTTGTGTCAGAAGGAACAACTTGACATTTGGACACAATGAGCCAAAATCACTCAGATGCTGTTATTACAGTAGTTAAACAATCTACAGGGGATTGAGGAAATGATATTAACACCTCAGAAAAATAGATTGTTATGTAAATCATGAAATAATGCTGCAAGGGTGAGTAACATTAGTTTACATGTCTGTTAGCATCCTTTTTTGTAAACTTAAAACTGTCTGTTGGTTAGTTTCAGCTGACCGTGGTTCCTCGTTTATGTTGTACTTTGTCGGGGTCTGTTGTCATGTCTTAAATAATTTAGCTTTTTGAGCAGCACACCTGCAGTTTGGAAACAGAAGATTTGGCCTTTTGGAGCTCAGTTTGTTTATATTGTTGCACTGAAAATGCTGCTATTTGTAATCAACCTCAATTTCAGAAACCCTTTTTTGATTGTTAATATAAATTCTCTTGTTTTCACATAATGTGTTCCTTAAAATCAGTTAATAGTAAAGAGTTATATTCCAAACTATATTGCTGCTTTGTTAAAGAAAAATCAAACTGCACTGTCAAAGGGCCGTGATTTGAAATTCAAATATCATGATTCTTAGTTTGTCCAGTATTTATATCATTCAGCTTAATTCCACTTGTCTTTTCACCAGTTTGCAACTGTGACTCATTTACTTCAGAGTTTACGTTATTTTGTAAACAACTCGCTGTAGCTGATATCAACCACACAAATTCACGTTGATTCCCAGGTAGCCGACACTCAGCTGCAATCAGCCCACCTTGGCTAATTACCAAATGTGAGATGGTTTGGTTTTATATGGCTGCCAGATTTGGTTAGAACTTGGGGGAAATACACTTCAGCCAATTTTTGTTGAAATTCAGCTCCAGTAAGAAGTCGCTCAGGTCACCTTTGGACCAGCGTTTATGCCCATTCTGGCAACCATGCAGCGATACCGGATTTAGGCCACCAGCTAACCATATTTGGCAACCTAGCTTCTAAATGAAATCAAATTGAACTTTATTATCCAAAAAAATGAATGAATGTGGTCTGAGCACAGACAGTATAAAACATGGACGTAGTGTCCGTGACGTCACCCATAGGTTTCCGAAGAGCCATTGTGGGCGGCTCCCGATGGCTCTGGCCGTCGCCATCTTGACAGTCCCCGACTCTGGCTAATCCAAACATGGGCAAAGAGGTGGAGCTGAGGCGGCTCCGAATGAAGCCTGGTTGATGAACCACCTAGCGGCTAGTAGGGGTGGGCAATACTGCAAAATTTGGTTTTCGATTCAATACCAAGTAATACAGGGCCAGAATCATGAATATAAATACTGATACTTTTTATTATTAAAAGCGGCTTATGTACTTTCATGTAGGGGAGAGCAGTGTGTCATGATTTATGAGGTGAATGCATCATCAATAGGCTTAATCTCAATACATTTTTGTGATCACTAAATTATTTGCCAAAGGTTAGCAATAATTGTGAGGTTAGCTGAGTGGTAGAATTTCTACCTGCCACCTATGAGACCTGGGTTTGAGACACACATTGCAGTTAGCAAAGTTTTCATACAAAGCTCCAAATTAAGTAAAAAACTTAAGACAATCCATGAAAGGAGGGATACCAAGGAAAAAGCTGTACATCATCACTTCAGCGTGCTCAACATTTCTGGCTACCCGACATCTAGTGTATTATTTAAATATTTTCCTAAATAAAAAACCCCTCAGAATTCAGCATGAAACCTGTGATGTGAGTTTCTCTCTTTTCTGAATATTTCTCCCTGATGTGTCAGCAACCACAGGGTAAAAGACAAATGACACAAAAAACTGAGTTGACATTTTTGACATTAACAAATAAAACCAATATTTCAACTGTTGCAGTGTTTAACTGCAGTTAGGCCACTGTGTTCTACTGACAGTGTTCACACATTTAACGTTCTTTCATCAACAGGTTTCTACTGGTCACATAATTATTCCCTCCTTTCTGCTTTGACTGCACAGCAAATTCCTCTTGATGACTGCAGTGGGCCTGCTATGCTCTGGCTCAGAGCCAGTCCTGTCTACATTTCACTGATGGACTCTCACAGCAATTTGCCTGAACAAACTTATCCCAGCTGTACTGCTAAACCTCTGGAAAACGCATCACTGTGACAATTTCAGGCATGTTTGGCTTTTCAAATGGATTTTCAGAGATGTTCCTTCCTGTAACTTGTGTTATTTGAGTCAGAATTAAAATAGAATCAAACAGACTTATGTCAGCACACCTCTCAAAGATGGCATTCAGCTCATGTGTGAGCTTTTTCTTTTCAGACTTTCACTGAGTTCAGCGGAAACCTGTCAGGAGATGAATGGCAGAGTAATACAGGCTTTGAATGTAATACAAATGACACCATCATAAATAACTTTTCCATAAGATGGAACAGACAGTTCTGCTTTTGAAGTTTTTTTTTTTGAGAGTCTGATGTCGTGGCTCTCTAGATATATAGTTATAAAGTGGTCAAAACTTTAAAAAAATATGTCTGTGCATGTCTGATGGTCAGTGTTTTACCCTCTGACATTGCAGGATACATAGAAAGATCTGGACAAATGAAAATTAGACCAAAAATACCATACCATTAAAATTCTATTTACTGCATACCTTTAAGGAAAGAATAATAATAATGAGGGGGTATGGCTACTAATATCAAGAACTGCAAACAGCAAAGTCTGAATATGGCAACATAAGTCCTGGCCTGCTGGTGTCTGATATGGTTTACTTTGTAGTGCACTGCACAGTATGGGAAAACATAGTACCCAAGTAACAGAAGGGAAGATGCTCAGTGAACAGGGTCAAGACAGAGTACATGAGTGGAGTTTGATCCCAGGATGTTTTTTAGAAGTGTGGGAGCGCTTGACTTTGTGCTGAGTTGTATGACTGAATGTAAGCGGACTCTCTCTCTGGACCGTATATGGCTGCATGATTTGGCTAAAGCTTATTTATGGTTGTGCATTAAGAGGCTATGATGTAACAACATTTTGGCGCATGTAGCCATTTCCACTGCAAACCTGCTCACCACGACCCCCGCTCTCTGTGAATGTGAATGAAACAACGCAAATACAGCGACTGCACAGATTAGTCCCAAATTCACTAATGAAACAAGGTGGACCTTTCCACTTCACTGCTTGTATCACAAAGTAAAATGGAAGAATGTAAACACAGTTACTAAGTTTTGATGATGTGAACTTGTGAACAGATTTGGCTGAGAAGTCAACAGCCCTCAGGACAGCTACACCAATATACTTGGGACGATTCTGACAGCGTGACATTCATCATGAGTCTGGCATGAGTCTGGGAATCTCGTGTGCCAGATTTAAGTTGCTGCGAGACAAAGAATTTTTGGCTAGCAATAGCTGTTTTCTGAAAAAATGACAAATCATTGTATCGCACGCCACAAAGGGCTATGAACATATTTTAAAGCTACAAATGTGTTTTCTCATCCCATTCAAATTAAAATTCTGCAACATCTGTTTTATTTCAGTTTTGCATTTTGGGCAGTAAATATTAGAAAATTAGTTTTGGTTTGACTTTCTTTTCTTCATTGTTGTATTCTATTTGTATTTATTATTATCAGCTGCTGTTTTTAAGCCAAATTGCTCCATTTACTCTACTCTTATTTAAAAAAAATCCCTGATTGAGTTTAAATGGTGCACTCCCTTTCTCACATATCAGAAAATGTCATTTGTTTTCACACAAATAAGTACAAATTCCCTGTGAGATTCTGCTGCAAGATCTACTAAAGAGACAGACTGTGTACTTAGCAGACTGAAAGGCACAACTCACAAAAGACTCGCCAAGAAAGAGACACAAAGCAATAAACTGCAAAAACCTAAAAGATAAATTTAATTAACCAGCTGTCAATCACAAAGTTAGCTAATGATAATAAAGTAAAGCTACATTGTGTTTTTGTTGCCAAACTGTTTCTGCCTAGCAAATGTGTAATATGTATTCACACTTGTATCCTTTTCTACAACTCTATTGGCAGTGGCAGAAGAAGTATTAAGATGCTTTACTTAAGTAAAAGTAGTAATACCACAGTGTAAAAATACAAGTAAAAGTCCTGCATTCAAAATGTTACTTGAGAAAAAAGTATGTAAGTATTATCAGAAAAAAATACTAATTTGTTACTACTGATACACAAGCAGCATTTCAGTATTGTAGCCAGTCAAGATGGAGTAAATGCTAATTACTTATTATACTGTTTGGTAGTTTAATCAATAGTAATGTATCATATTTTATGGAGGTATCATGCAATTTATATGTGAAATCGTAAAGGCCTTGCACACCCATAGTCCACCCACACAGGTGTTTTCACTTATGTTGCGTAATTAGTGCTGTTTTTGATTGACATCTCCCTCGCACACGTTGATTTTGTTGTACCTGTTTGGGCAGGGCAACTTTCCTAAATTCACGTAATTACCAGTATAGCTCCATCCAACTTACACCTTACTGGAGGTCTAATCAGTAAGGGCAATTAAAAACACCTGTGTGGCTGTGTAGAGCCTTTAATTTACAAAGTAACTAGTAACTAAAGCAAAATGTATCAGCTCACACTTGGACAGGTTACAGAGAAGAAGAATATGTGAACCAATCACTGAACACCGCTGCATCCTGTGAATGTTCTCCCTGCTTAATGCCATAACAAAACCTGAGTCTGACAAATATGACAGGTCAGTCTGTTTGTGAGCGACAACAAGTCATCACAAGATTCCTGTCCAGGGTGAAAAAGTTACATACACATCTGCTCCGAGGGAGACGAGGGAAAATGCCTTTTGAATGTGCGGCGGATGCCTTTAACTGCAGCCTGGAGAATGGCAAGGGGATTTGTATTGTGAAAGGCCTGAGAGGAGAGAGGTGGGGCACTTTGACAAGCTCTTTGTGAGAGGAGGAATCACATATTAATTGCAGAGCAGGGCGGCTGCCATCGCTATCAATGGGATTTCGACTGCAGTTCCAGGTGAAATACCACGGGCTTGAATCTAACAACTAAATACTTATCTCACGTATTGTTCTCTTAAAGTGAGTGCTGAGCCTCGAGTTAAAAGATGAATGCTGATGTATCTGAAAGCAGTGCCTGATCCCATTTGTCAAAAACACATCTGTCATTACCTCAAGAATGGGTTAAGCCTCGAAACCTGCCAAATAGCACAAGGTTGACAAAACATACATCATCTTCTTACACACTATTAACTCTGATAAGAATGGTGTGCATTACAGCAAGCGATAACCTGTATAAATACCTAATACTAATACACAATGCAATGTAAGAGTGTAAGTTTAAGAGTGCTACTTTTCTGTTCTTTTGAGTTCACTTTATAATCTACATGGAAAATTAATTTTTCAACAATGAACAATAAACACTTAAATAAAGCAGTTACAAATACAAATACAAAATAAAATGGGATAGACTAACTTGTAAAATGTTGCAGATACAGTACAATGACTGCAACCTAATATGCACAAATCAAAGTGCAATTTAAAAATAGCAAAATTTGAGGGTAGTAAATTAGGAAAAGAGAAGTTCAGGAAAAATGTATAAATTAAAGTTATAAAAACACTACAAACAAAGACAAACAAACCCAGAGCCAGACAGACTGCTCAGTACACAGACAGACAAAGGGAGCCGAGTTTACATAGAGGTCAAAATCCATGTGAAAATATATTACGTAATACCACAATATATCATTTGTCAAGACTGGTCAAACAGAGGATGCCAAATCTTTTTTGAAATTTCCAGACCGACGTACTGTGTTTCTGTTAAAAGTCTCTCTGTCTGCTTTGCAGGGATCATGCAAATCGCCTACTGGCTTAAACAGAATAAATGTTTGAGGGCCCCTTACACACTGTATACAGGTGGCAGCCTTTAACATGTTTGTACGGCTGCGGAGAAAATGAACAAAGTGTAGAATGGTTGGAGAGGTAGAGAAACTAGTGATGAAGACGAGTCCAGAGATGTCTTGAAAAGTACGTGTCAGACAGAGCTGACAGATCCACTGGACATGTTGATCTTTGGCGTTTGACACCTCACCTCCAAACCACTGCAGGTCAAAGACCAGGAAAATATTTTGACCTCACAAGTGCTCTACTCTATTTTTACAAAACAGAAGCAGCTGCTTATTTGAATTGTAAAAGTATCCATTTGAACATTGATGACATTTTTTTAACCATGATTTGCTTCTGTAAAGGTATTTTGGGTGAATTAGGGATGGAAAATTACTATTCCACAGACTAAAACTGTCCTTTGTTAAGTCGTTAAATGCTAAATTTTGCGAGTGGAAATAAGCAATTAGTCCCAGCATGCCACAGATACCATAGTATATCATCCCTGAGCTTCTTGTATCTTCTTTCTGCAACAATTCAGAGGAACTACAAGACAGAACACAGTCATTTTCAATTTTCTCTGTTAACTCTGGATATTCACCAACAGACACATTCTTTTACAAATGCAGATAGACACATTGTACCTTTCTTTACATCTTAACACCACTAACCCCACTCCTGTGCATGTGGTTAAAATGAAGTGGTCTTAACAGCTCACAGATGCTCACCATGCGCTGGTGGTGGGCAGGTATTCAGGGTTGACTTCATCCCCCCTGTGCTGCAGCGTTTCACTGTGACAAGTTCAAAACACATGCTGGCGTTGCACTTTCAGCCAAGCCTCTGCTACAAGTTAGGGCTGGAAACACATTTGGGTAAAAATAGCCAAACTTACCATTCTGCCCTGTTTCATCTGTTTTATCTATTTCATCCAATTCTAACCTGCGGTGAAAGAAGAGGACACACAGCTCAATTACAGATGTCGTTAAGAGACATGTATCAAAAGCAAAGTACAAGCACCTCAAAACTGTGCAAAGTACAGTACTTGAGTAAATGTACTTTGTTACTGTTAATGTACTTTCCACCACTGCAGAGGGAGCTGCGGCACCACACAGCACTGACATGAGTATTACGAGAAGTTTCAAGTTGCAATGGCTGTACACTTGCGTGAATATGATTGGACGTGACTATTCAGCTGGTGAATGAGTCAGTGATTGTGAAGCATGAATAAAACAGCTGATGCCAGTCAGCTAATGCAAATGCGAGTTCAGTGCTCTTCCTGCCATGTTTCATCTTTTCTGAATACGATGGAGCCATGAGCCAAAAAAGTTTTCTAGCTTCCTGTTTTACTTCCGTGTTGTGCGGCCCACTGCTCATTAGTGTTTCTCCCGCTGACCCCGCCTGCGAATCCCCACTCAGCCCATAGACTTTACATTGGTTTTCTAGGCTCTGGGAAGGTTTAACAAATATGAAGCCTTCATGGATTAGAAATTCATAATCCGAAGAGTAACAATTTACCTTGTTTGCAGTCCCAGGTGTGCTGTCAACAGTTATGTCTTTTAAATGCTTTGTGGGCCTCAGGGGGACAAATACATTCTTGGTTCAGCCAAGGAGGCTATTGCTACTAATGCAAACTGTGCAATACTTCTTTTTATTTGAAACACACGATTGTTGCACTTACCAGGAAGTCTTACCAGACAATAGACGCTTTACAGCAAATGCAGAATCACTCTGTGGAGACTGTCCTCCCAAGAAAAATGACAGCATCTCAGCAAATGTTCGACAAACGTTCAAGTAACAGAGTCCTCTATGACTCGTGTCCATTGGGAGCAAATTAGGAAGTATAGTGTGTTGTTATAGAAGCCTCAGAGGGAGGAGGTTCGCTTCCTGTTTTCTACCGCCAGTAAGGTTTCTTTTAACCATGACGACAAACGTCCCCTAACCTTAACAAAGGAGTTATTTCAACTCAAACCCTCACCAAGTCATTTTTGTACCTAAACCTAACCAAACCTTAACCATAGTGGTGTCAGATAAGACAATAAGATAATAAGACAGTTTTCTTTTAGCATTTTGGAAGGCACCAACAAATGATGTCATCCTGCCAATAGGGGCGTCAGATCTTGACATTTAATTTGGAGGAATTTGAAGTTGACAGTTATTTACACAAAACTGTTAAAGATTTTCTGCCAAAATACTGAACGGCATGTGCAGTATGCTTACATACATCATCTGCTGACAATCAACATCTGTGCTTATTTGTAATCTGTCAGATGATGTTATCAGGCAGGATCATCCCTGATCATCATGCTGCTGCTCTGGTCCGGCCCGGGCCACCAGATGTCAAGCAGATTGCAATATTAAACAGCGTGCTTTAACAATGAATGGCAGAACACCTGCAACAAAAGCAACTACAAAGAGGCTTCCTCTGACAGCATTTCCTCTCTTCTCAGCCTCCTACATGACCCCGGCACCATCTTGGAAAAAGATCTCAGTGCCGTTGCTCTGTACCAGACGCTGGTCCCTCGAGAGCGCTCAAAAGCAGCTCTCGCAAACTGAGCACCGGCAGGCAGATATTGAGGGTGGAGTGATGGAGGAGGGCCCGGTGCACCTGCCCGTAAATCTTGCAGAAGTTTTCCTTTCACAAGAAGCACTTATAGAGAGAAATAACAAACAAACTGGTCAGAGGGCCTGGGGATAAAGCCAAGAGAGAGAGAGAGAGGGAGAGAGAGCAGCAAGTTGGCCAAGAGCGATGTTTAGGAAATCCTTTACTGAGACGACACAACAGCCGGGCCCAAACCGGACACCTCTGAGATCCAAAAGTCAACCATGCAGACACTAAACGCTTGTTCTTTCCAGCAGTCTGTCTGAATGTGGATTGCTCTTGTAATGTTATACCCAATAACTTTTAAGGATGACAGATACATTCAAAACATCAATAACCTGAGAATGTCAATGACCAATCGAAAGAACTATAGCTTATACTTAAAATAGGCCTAGTAGGCCCTACTGTTATTATCACTATACTATAAAGAGTGATGAAACAGCAATACTGTTACTATTATGACTAAAAATAACGATAATAACTGAGAAGTAAAAGAGTAAAAGCAAAAAAAGGAAGAAAAAGAAGAGGTGGAAAGACCTGGTCACACAAGCATTTTTGACTTGTGATTTTTCAAGACATTTTGACATGTCAGTGGGAAAAGCACGGGGTCAAATAATAAAACGAATGATTAATGAATTCAATTTATTTTATTTATTAGCAACACCTGTGCTTTTCCTACTATGACAAGTCAAAATGTCTGCTGTGAAAAAGGCCTATAGCATGCCATCTTGACAGTTCAGTTGTCCTTAAGAGCTGGAGAGTCCAAAATGGAGGAAGCTAGCTTATTAGCTGTGTTGCACCATCAACTTTTATCTTTTTAATTTTTAATTTCCTCTGTCAGAGTATAATCTGCTCCACAAAGAGGAGCAGGCAGTTATAAGACAAGAGTCGATCGTACAAATATGCCTTTTGAATAAAATGTGTGAACTTATTGTCCCGTTTGTGACGGAGCTAACTAGCTTGCTAACGGTTGTTGCTACAGTAACTGGCAGTCAGTTGCTAACTGCCAGTTAGCAAGTTCTGAGAATTTTTTTTCTTCTTCAGTAAGTCTTTATCACGGATGTATAATAAGAACTCGGTACAGCGCCGCCACTCAGCCTTGCAGCCAATTTTTTCCAGTGGGCACTTGCGGTATTGCAGCAAGAAATTCACCTGTGGCCCAAAAAGCATTTTCCCCATAGGCCACCATTATAAAAGAGACGTCTGTAAAACTGTTGAAAGGACACCTCGAACTGCAAACAAAGTCAATTATGACTCTTTCTATTATGAATTTTTGATCCATGGAGGTTCTAATAATGCATTCATGTTCTTTATTGAATGAAGTAATGTACAATGACGCTTGTAGAGCTAAAATGTGACTGATGGACTAGCGCCAGTAAGGCTGGCCATGGTGTTAGCAGTTAGCTCACTGGCTAATAAACGTTTGGAATCACATATTTCGTGAAGATGCGTGGATGAATTTTGATGTGCCTGTGTGACTAGACCTTTAAAAGAGTCAAAGAAAAACTAGCAGAAAAAAAAGGAGGAAGTCGAGGTTGAAAGAAGAAAATGCAGAGGATGATGAGAAAGAACATAAACAAGACAAGCAAAGAGCAGAGGTAGGCAGAAAGCAGAAAAAGGAGGCAAAGGAAAAAGGACACAAGAGAAAGAGGAAAAAATTATTTCAGCTACTAATATCAATCATAATTTGTATGAAATGCTTACTGTGGAACTATGATTGTGGAAAAATAGAATTCCTACACAAGTAGCAACAAATCTAACATAAACTGTAACATACCAAACGAGCACTTTTGCTACTCAAAGTAAATATGGCTTATTTATTATTTCAATGCCGGCTGTCTTCTCTGTTTAAACATTCACTCCATCATCATAAAATAAGTGCACCACAATGTAAGCATTGGTTATGCAAATTGAATTCTCATATAACACACAGAAAAAGCAAACAGCTCGCTGCCATGTTAAACTAATTCTAACACACCCTTTGTTTGCACACACCTGTGGATATCAACACAATGCATGTGCACAAGCACAAGTGTGTGTGTCTGTGTGTGTGCATGTCTGCCTGCTGTCTATAAGTGTGTGTCTTTTGCTTCACAGTAAGACTAAATACAAAAAACAGACTCCATTTATCTTTCGGAAAGCTCCTAAATATCATTCAATACAAATATCATATAACACATGTTCCAATATGAGCTGTTCAGTTGACAAACTCTTAAAACTAAAGGTAGCACAACATTACTGTTAAATAAATCATGTCTATATTTTAGAGATATCATAAATAAAAATATATGGATACAGTGATTTTGCATTGAAATCTTTTTTTGTGATACAGTGTAGGTACAGGTTTTTTTTTTAATTCACTCTGTCTCTCATTCTCTCTGTTTCACTTACAGTAGCATGTCTCAGTAATCTTGGTACTGTATTCATACAGGGATAAGAATGTTTTGTTTTTATTGTACAGATTATAGCTACCATGTGGTAAATATGGCATATTTTATTGATGTGTACTGTACTAGTTTGTGCATATTTATTATTTTGTGTATGAATTTTAGAACACATTATGTTTGACTGTATATTTAGGGAGCCTTTTTAACAACTGGCCAGGGAAAACAGATAAAAATGAGTCTTTTAGACTAACTCCGGCTCATTTACTGTCGTGTACTTTCAGCACTGTTCCTGTCAAATAAACAAATAAAAAGCAGGACTGCAACTAATAAGTCTGTTAAACTTTACAGAAATTCATCTGTAAATAAATGGATTAATCATTCAGTCCATAAAGTGTCAAAAAAAAAAGAATGTGAATTGCCCATCATTGTCTCTCAGAGGAATGAGTCTCTAACTAAAGTTTGTGTTGCAGTTTTTTCCATTATAAGGTGCGTAATAACGGACACCAGTCTTCCTCAGTTCAAAGGTGGTATGAGTAATTTTTAAAGCTATCAAATTACTTTCTATTGCTAAAGAAAAGAATACTTTGACTAATTAATTTTACTCTACTGGGATGAATTGCTATTTAAAAAATAAAATAACAATAAAATACAAAGGAAAGTCCCATAAGAAAGATAAGAATTCTGTTACTGTATTATTTCTTTTGGTACATAGCGCCTTACAATTTGAGGGCATCTTGATTCATTTATTCAATTTTTCCTTTCTATAGACAAATGAAGCATAAGGGGATTTATCAAAGAAAAAAAGGGAAGAGGGATGAATTCAAGGGACCTTGTTTGCATCTGTAAATGAGTGTTCCATTGTTTCGCCCATCCATTTAAAAACCTGTACACTTTGAATAAATTGTCACGCCAGCGATTCACCGGAGCCTTTTACGAAGGGTTTCGAGGTGAATGGAAGCCACAACCACTAGTCCTTTCACTGCCAAATGACTGCGGCCGAGCCTTTTCCTGGATCAGTGAATTTGAAGGGGGCGGTGGCTTGAACCGCAAAGTTAATTAGGGTGGTTTATTCGGGTGAAATTTACATTCAGGAACCCTGTGCACATCCTTTATGGAGATATATAAGAAAGGGCAGAATTGTTGAGGAGGGGAAGTTAAGATCAAAGTTTAAATTTGCGGCTTTGTTTTTATTGACGTGTAAGGTATTCAAATGATGGGCTGTCAGGCTGGAGTGCTTTGAATGTCTTACAAGGTCATCTAAATGTCATTGCTGATGGATAGATAGATGGATGGATGGATGTATAGATCAATAAATAGACAGATAGATAGATAGAGAAGAAAGAAAGACATATTTAAGTTGAACTTGGTACTTGTCTTAATATGAACATTCACTTAAATTTTTGTAAAATTGGTCTTAAAATAGTCATTATTTCAATGCATGCCTCATTTTTCCTATGCTTTGTTAATGATGAACTGCACAAACATTGTTTTCTCCAGCACATGCATATTTCTTCTCTTCACTTCTCTGAAGTCTGACAGTACTTGTTCCACACTACAGCATCCAGTGGAGTTTGGCTGTAAAAGATGGAGCCAACAAGACATTCCTTGTGTGTGACTATTTTAAAAATCTAAAAGCACCAGATTGTAAAAAAAAAGTTAGATCTAGAAAAGGCTGCAGAGAAACATTTTGAATATTGACACATTTCATTTCTAAAACAGGTTCTAGTTTAATATGTATCGTCATTTCTTTGGATAAGATACACTTGATGTAAATGCAGACAAATTATGAACTGTACTATGTAGAAAAAAGCAGGACAGAAAAAAATTGCTCAGTTGAGCTTAAACAAACAAATGCCCTAGTAAAAACAGCTTTATCTTTTCACAATGAAAACAAAACAAAGTTTCTGATATCAGAAGGATGCAAATGGAGCTTGACTAAACGTGCGTTATTTGCATGTCTTGCCTTTGAAACTCCACATTGCTATCATCAGATTTACCAAGTTAGTGTATGTAAATGAGAGCTAGCACTCAATCACTCTGGGCTTGGCATGTTTGTTTAGAGCTCAGATGTCCTTGGCAATTCTGCCAGGTGCTTCTGTGTTACAGCACAGAGCTGCAGAGGCCAGTTCATTGAGGTAACTGCTGGTCACTGCTGCCATCTTGTGTTCTTTTTAAGGATTGCACAGAGGAGCGCACAGATTTTTTTAGGACATTTTAGTCTCTGGATTTCCCTCTTAATACTTCCATAAGTAGCTTTAAAGTTAGAAAAATACATTGTCCAAACACTATCACACATTTGTTTTGTATTTTTTTGCTTAAACACTTCATTTTAGCCTATGTGATGCTGACATTGAGTGAAATAGTGAGACAACATGTTTTCTGTGGCTTCACCATTTCTTCAAATGGAAACATACAGTAATAGACGCCTTTAACACTTTTTTTTTTACATAATTGTCCAAACTTCAGCATGTCCAACATATATAAACGTATAAAAACATCCAAATATTAGTATCTATTAAATGTAGGTTATTGGCCTGTGAGAGTCCATTGCTAATATGATAAAGGTTCCTCCCTGATCACACCCAGAAATCTAAAAAACAGTCATATTTGATTTGATCATTTGATTTATGACATTAAATGATATCTTTAATTATTTATTTAAATTAGGTAATGTAGACTTTGATTGCTTATAGGTGTAGTTTTCCTTCCCTTGCGAAAGAGCTGTTAAAACTAAAAACTAAAAATTGTGATTTAGGATTGTTGTCTGTTATTCATGTTTAGCTATTCCATAAACTCAGTTGCTTATTTGTATAGCCTAATGGTTTCATATGTGTCTAATAAGCAAGGGTGGAAGAAGTACACATTTTTTTTATTAAGTAAAAGTCCTGCATTGATAATTTTATTTGAACTAGAAGTATAATCAGTAACATGTACAAGTAAAAGTGGTCAATATGCATTTATATACAGTTGAATAGTATAATATATTAAAATGCATCATATTTTATAAGCTGTAAAATAACTGTAGTGGAGCAAAAAGTACAATATTTCTCCCTGAAATATTAATCTCCATGTAATAGTAGAATAAAGTAACATAAACACACAAGTAGAGTACAAATACCTCAAAATAGTACTTGTTGCATTCCACCAGTGCTATATGTATGTA
This sequence comes from Siniperca chuatsi, assembly GCF_020085105.1. Classification (NCBI taxonomy): domain Eukaryota; kingdom Metazoa; phylum Chordata; class Actinopteri; order Centrarchiformes; family Sinipercidae; genus Siniperca; species Siniperca chuatsi. The sequence continues at coordinate 5,292,852 of NC_058046.1, forward strand.
ACTAACCTTAAATAGCTATAGCTATAGTAAAAGCAACGAAGTAAATATGAATAATTTTATTCATTCTTGAAAGCAGGAAGAGGGTTTAGCACTAATAGCAGATCAAAACCTCTTTCCCATTTATACCGGTGCTTATCACAGTATTAAACATAAGTTATTACAATATTACTTTACTTATTACTACACCATGGTTGAGGCCCCGAACAAGATCTCCAAGTTTGTAGTAAACTTTTACAAGTATCGTCTTGTTTGCAGTCATGGCCACTCAACCAGAAAGTTACAGCAGTGGTTTCAGGGCTGATACACGCCCAAGAAACAACATAATATGATTGACGTGTAATCCAGCCAATCACTGTGGAGGTAGGCGGGATTTCCGGTGACATTGACAAATCAGTAATGGCAACACTAGAAAAACTTTAATATGTCAGCAAAACAACACCGAGGGGGGAGTGAACTTGTGGACAGCAAACACATTTTGGAGAAACATAATAATTCCACCTAATTGTGTGCAGTTACAGTTCAGCCGAAAGGTAAATTGACTAACGGCGCTTCATTTTTCATAAATATTGATAAGTAACTACTCAGCGTACTGGTAACTGTCCATACTTTCTGACATGGACACAGTTCGCTAGCTAGAGATTCTGTAACCAGAGCCAGTGCCACCCGGACTAGCTAGCAGGCTAGTTGCTATGCTAGCTAACGTCAGCTAGCTTTTAGCTAAATTACACAACGATTGAGCGATGCAGGCAGCCTTAAACGTCCCAATTGTTTGATCTGTAAAACTATGTCCTTCTAGATTTAATATTAAAGTTTATTTTCGTCTCTAAAAATGTCGCCAAGGTCGTGTCAGGAGCTTGACTTTCATCTAAACTTTGATTTTGCCTGCATATCCGTGATGGCTACCAAATTTGGGGAAGCCATGATCCAATAAGAGTTAACGTTAGTTCTACAGAGTGATGGTAACCGAGCTAACGTTACTAATGTCAGAAAACAACGGTTAACGCGAACGCTAGCCTGGTTATATAATCTGTAACGCGCTATTTATTCTGTATTTCATTGGTAATTGATTTATTTAGACATCTGTTTTAACGCTGTAAATACGGCGTGTTTTTTTCCAAACGTTACCTTTGCTGGAAATGAGTTGACAGCATTAGTAATAGTATATTAGTCGTAATAAAGGTACTGACAGCCTCACTAACGTTATAGAATATCAGAGATGAGTTCTTGTGTTGCGCTTAAAACAAAAAAAAATATACGTCTTTAAACTGTAGGTGATACAAATAAGATCAGCTGATATCCTGAGCTATGGATCTGAGGTTTGACAGCAGAAAGTAATAGACTGACAGTGTCTAGTGTGACAGACACTTGTTTACATTGTTTGCATTCCACATACTCAGTGCAGCTCTGTATGTGTGTAATGCATGTGTTATGGTTGCTGTTGTTACTCAGGGCTTTTCCTGGTTCATAATGAGGCTTGAAAGTTGATGTATTTACTTTTTATTGGAAAATGAATTTAAACATGTGACAGGTCTTAGGATGCACACTCGGCTGATATGAAGTACTGGTTATGATTTAAGTATTTGGTGGGGATTTTTGCTTTTATTGACAGAGGACAGTAGAGAGTGGAGAGAAAGGGGGAATGGCATGCAACAAAGATCCCTGACTGGCATTAAATCATGGATGTTGCAGTTACAGTATATAGCCCACATTGTAAACACTAGGTCACGTTTACTGTACAGTGCTTAAATGTGCACTGAAATGCTACAGACATAGGAGCAGCTATACAATATAAGCCTGTCCAATGAAACGGCAGTGTAATAAAGAGTTCCTTTTTTGGAGCTTATCATAATAGGTTTTTTTATTCACACTGCCACAGAGGAGTTGATTTAACCCAATGGTCATTTAACAGCCTGTTTTTTTTCTTAATAATAATAATAAGCATTATTTAACATTTAACATTATTTAACATCATTCATACATAAAATGCAAGTCAAAAAAGAATAGAGTAAACAATTTAAAGAACAGTTAAAATATTAAAATATATACAGTAGTATGGTGGTATTGGACTTGTATTGTTAACATGGCATTAAAATCCTGTCCCTCCTTTTTATCCTGAAGCTGTCGGGTGTCCATCCATCGGTTCGGTAGATGTCCACCCCTTCGGACACATCAGGTGGTATGTCCCATCCTGGCCCTTCTCCAGGGGCAGGTCTATCCCCAGGGCCCATCTTGGGCCCAAGCCCTGGGCCGGACCCCTCACCAGGCTCTGTTCACAGTATGATGGGAGCCAGTCCTGGACCTGGAACACCTAACGCACCTCATGGAATGCAGGGCCAGGGACAAAGTGATTACTCTCAGGACAGCATGTATCCTATGCACAAGGTACAGTGTGCATACTGCTGTTAAGTGTCTTTTGATGTCACTACTCCACAAGGACAGTGTTGTAGTAGTTATTTTATATCAGAATCTGAAAAAAACAGTTATTGTCTGTCGCAAAGCAGTGGAAATTAGTCTTTGACGTGGCTCACACAGGTACACATAATAATATAGAATAAAAACATACATGTAGCAAAAATATACACATAGCGTTATAAGAAAAAATATATACACAATGAGGTTTTCAATAGAGTCCCTGGTACCCACAGGTGGTCATTTGAGTGGGTCCCAGGGAAATTGAGTGGGTTTGCTGCTTCTCTTTTGGTGCTGGAGAGATACAGTATATGCACAGACGGTAAGAAACAGGTTTTTTGACAGCAAGGTTTCTTTTGTTTATTTCTATGACTTCAACACAGATTTGTTGTTCACAATGTAGCATCATTAGGGAAAAATATGGTGCGTCCCCTGGACGCGTCAACAGTGAGTTGACTGTGTCCTTTAGTTTTTTTTTATTTTTTATTTTATTTTTGTTAAATACATTTTTTGGGGCTTTTTGCTTTTATTTGCTAACAGCTGAAGAGGGACAGGAAATGTGTGTGTGTGGGGGGTGGGGGGTGGGGGGGGGCGTGACATGCAGCAAAGGGCCACAGGTTGGATTCGAACCGCTTCATATTCATGCCTCTTCATAGCTTGGTCACGTTAATGGCAGTTGATATGAATGATTTTTTAAATATATTTGTCCTGTCCAGAGGGTTTTTATAATGACGGCCTGGTGGGGGAATTTGGAATGAGTTTACCAAGATGTGATGTTGAAGGTGAGAACTGATTCAGTGAGTGACTAAACAGCTGTGAAAAGGTCTGTTAAAAAGTTTCCTCAGCAACAAGAGATACTTGTTAATGAGATACTTGTTACAAGGGTGCGACCAATAAATCTGCCAGACTGGTATATCGCCTGTATTGGCTTATTGCAGATATATCGCATCGGTGCATATGTTGCCCAATAAGTAACAAGAAATTCCAGTACAGAAATACCAAAATATATTTAAGATAATTTAGAAACTGTCTCTGTGACGTAGTTTGTCCACCAGAAAACAAGGAAACGTTTCTTATTATATTTAATTTGAGATCTATTGTTTATGTACTGGCGTTAATGACAAAAATTGGGCTATACTCGTGTGTTTTTTCATCTTCTTTTGAGATATTTATGTATCGTTTAGCTGGAGCCTCTTGATAATTTTGAAGAAAGAAATATAGCAACACAGCCAGTTATGACCTAAGATGAATAGAAACAGAAATGTGCAAAAGGTAAGATGAGTCTTTTGCTTTGAGTATCAACAATATTGAAATGTGGGATGTTTGATCGACTGTTTGACTATTTTCTTCACAGTCTTCAGTTTTGTAGGTGTTGATTTCAGGGTTGTGCTAGAAATGATATTTTGGGGGGAAATATGTTTTCTACAATGAATGAATCTTAACCTCGAATCTTTTTTGTTTCTATTTTCAGACCATGGAGGGAATGAATGACAAGACTATGGCAGATGCGATGCACTTTGGTCACATGAAAGGTGTGGGGATGAGATCTCTGCATAGTGGTATGGGGCCTCCACAGAGTCCTATGGACCAGCACAGCCAAGGTATCTTATCGCTTTGGTTTTAAAACTAAAAGCAGTGGGCTTTCTAAGCAGGCAAAATAAATTATGATTGTTTGATTCCTTTAAGTTTGTAGTAAGGCACCTTTTTTTTCTCAGTAGCATCAGAAACTTGATCAGTATTTTATTGTAGTGGTTCCCAACCTTTTTGGCTTGTGTCCCCTTAAAACACTCTCTCTTCACAGGTTACATATGTCTACAGATTATAACCAGGCAACCCAAATGGCAAATATTCCTTCTCAGATCAGTTTTATTTTAATACCTTTTATAGGTTCGAAGAGGTAAATAATCCAGTCATTAACAAGAAAAAAAAGCAAAGATTAGAGGAAAGTCTTAAACAAATAACCTAGTTTTGTGTCAGAAAAATATGTATTTTCTGCTTTTCTGTTAATAATCTTGCAACGACTTATTAGATTTATTTTACGACCCCTTAGGCGAGCTCCAAAGCCTAGGTTGGGAACCACTGCTTTAAGAGTACTAATGTGAATTTTGGGTATGTAAAATCATTAAAACTCCTTCTGGTTACTGTAGGATACATGTCGCCCCATCCATCCCCCATGGGTGTCCATGAGCATGCTTCTAGTCCCATGTCAGGAGGTGGAGGTGGTGGGGGACCCACACCGCCCCACATGCCTCCCTCCCAGTCAGGCCCTATGATGCCCATGGAACCCCAGGGAGCCATGCCCAACATGACTAACATGGGCCAGCAGGGACGGGGACCTTCTGCTTTCAATCCAGTCCAACTGCAGCAGCTCAGGGCTCAGATCCTGGCCTATAAGATCCTGGGCCGTGGGCAACCCCTGCCTGAAAACCTCCAACTGGCTGTTCAGGGCAAGAGGAGTCTACCCACAATGCAACAGCAGCAGCCGCCGCAACAACAACAACAGCAGCAGCAGCAGCAGCAGCAGCAGCAGCAGGCACCTAGTGCTAGTCCTTACAACAGGCCTGCAGGTAAGACGATACAGTTGTACAGTGATATATACGGGTTCATTTAATACTGTGGGCTACTTTAATATGAGCAAGTGAATCCAGATTGTACAGGATTGTCTTGTTACAGTGCAATGTCTCTTTCAAACTCACAGTTTAAAGATGAACCAGATTTAGGATTGTATTTTTTGTGGGACTTTGTGACCCGATGCAACAGATCTGAACACACTTGACACATTGTTGTGCCTATTGTGCCTATTATGCCTATAACGTCTGTTATGAATTGGCGCTATATAAATAAAATTGAATTGAAATAAATTGAACACATTAATATGAGCTCTGTGTCATCCATGAAATGTGAGCCAGGCCACCTCAAAATATGGATGGTTTATATCTCAGTGTGGCCAAGGTTTTGACCTGAGAGCATCCACACCTGTAATGTAATGTAATGTAATGTAACCAGAATCAGAATCAGAAATACTTTATTGATCCCAGAGGGGAAACACTTTTGTTACAGCAGCTCACTGTCACGTCAGTGCACACAGGAATAGAAGTACTTAGCAAAAAATCTAATACACTATAATACCTGGCAGTTGATCCCTCTAAGGGTTAGTCTGTTTGACCCTAGGTCACTAAACTTGACATTGAGCATTACATCTCCGCCATAATTAATAATAATTGTGCAATATTCTGTGTACTACTCCCGTGCAATATTAGTTTTCCCTTGTTAGTTTTTCTTATTTATTGTTACTGATACTATATACCTCAATTACTCTCGACAGTACATGCACCTCCGCTTATTACTATTATTTATTACTTAGTTTATCTTATACTTATACCGACCTGATACTTAATTTATTTCTGACCTGTTTTATAGTGTTTATAGTGTATCATATCGTTTTCTAGTACTTTCTCCTGTGTGCACTGACGTAAAGGCGAGCTACTGTAACAAAGAGTTTCCCTACGGGGATCAATAAAGTATTTCTGATTCTGATTCTGATGTAGCCTGGCAGGAACAGTGTGTCAGCTTGCATTGAAAAGACAGGTGTAATCATGACCAGAGACTTGTTAAATTCAAACTCAAATCCAAATAATTTTCAGCTGTCAGAAATGTTTTTCATGGTAAAAATCACAATTTGGTGTAGTCAATATATTTGGGATTTCAAATTTTTATAAATGTCTGTTTGCTGCTAATATTACGTAAACCACTGGTATGATGGAATAAGTGATCAGTATTACAGTGGTTGGCTGATACATCCAAAATCCAAAAATTATTATAATTTTCATATTTCATTGATTTAATGTGCCGATTATTTTTATAAGTTAATTGAATAATCATTAAGTCTATAAAATGTCAGAAAATAGATAAAAGCGTCCATCATAATTTCATAGAGCCCAAGTTGACATATTCAAATAACTTGTTTTGTATAATACTCCAAAACCTAAATTTATTTAGTTTACAATGATATAAAACATTTTGAGAATCAGGAAACTGATAATATATAGCATTTTTTCCTTGGGAAAAAAAAAAGGTCACAAAAACAAACAAGAAAATAAAAACACTTGAGTCAAACCGTAGCTACCATCCCATCACAGGCCCACATTATCTGTTTAGTTCACCAAACAGGCTCAGAGAATTTTGCCTTACAATTTGAGAGAGCAACAGAGTAATTATTAAAATATGAATTGTTATTGTGTTGAAAGGTATGCCAATGGCACCTATGGGTGGTCCTCAGTCAAGTCCCTGCCCTACCCCGGCCATGCAAGCACACAATCAAAGCACGGGACCCAAGCCTTGGTCTGATGGTAAGTAAGTACTGTATAAGTGCATATGGTAGACCAAATGAGCTGTAGTTACCTGTGGACTAAAACCACAATGCGTTGCTTTAGCTTTGACTTACAATATACCTTTTCATTCCACACATCATAATCCAAGGTTTGAGACTGACCAGGCTACACCCAGCTGTTTGATGTGTAGTCTTGCATCAGATTTTCTTTGAAAGGAGACTAAAGTGAATTATTTGAAGCTGCACGGGATAGTGTGGAAAGATTCTGCAATCCAAGATTTACTTAAAATACAGTGTAAAAGCGGTGGCTTTGAAGATGCCGTATTTTCTGCTGCAAAGAAGGAAATCTACCCAGAAACACAATTTGCATATGTTGCTGGTCATCTGGACAGCTCCATCTGGACAACAGTAATTTCCTCTCAAGTGAGAATCCAGGCGCTGTTGATGAACACGACACAAATCCGAACTGGTGACAGTGACAACACCCACAGTAATTTTATTGAAATTTGTGCAAAATATTATGGTTAATAAATGTTACAGTGAAATCAATTCCCAGTATGATGAGACAACGTAGTCTGCAAGTGTAGAAAGTCTCCAGTTCTTTGTCACTGAAGCAGCTCTTTCCAGTTGTTTTTTCTCTTGGTGGCTTTAAAAATGTATTCTTTGATTTCCAAGCTTTTGAAGCAAGTTTTTGTTTATTTTTAATAAATATTTTTTATAAACATTAGACCTTATGCCAGGGGACCCTGCTGGAAGGATCACAGCTGTCATTAAAATGAAAGGACTTCTTCACCTCCTAAAGGATTTTATTCATTGAGAACCATCCCAGTTGTCCGTAGCTCACAAAGTATACTACCACAGTGATCACCCACACACACCAGCAGCAAAAACCGGCTTTCCCAGGTCTCTGTATCAGTCACAAGTGGTATTATCACAAATGGGTCAGCTATCTTTAATGATTCATAATAACTTATATGAATCTACTGAGTTCATAGCTCTCACATACTGAATTGACATAAAAGATAGGTTTGGACGATATGGGAAAAATGATATCACAATATATGTACCGAAATGTATGCATTCTCTGTCTAGTGACTTAGGGGAGACATTTTTTCAATCTTAACCATAATTTAAACTCAGCTGTCTTTATCAATTTCTACCATATAGGTACAGGCTAACGGTGCATTATACATACATGTTTTGAAGTGTTGAAAATCAGAATTAATAGTCAAATACACATAAATAAAAAACCCAAGATACAAAAAGAACAAATCTCAACTCCCACTGAGGTCAATGTAAAACTGAATAAATTCATAAAATTAGGTAGTCAAAACAAAAAAAGCTCCTGGAAGCGTCTCTGATGGCAAACTTGGAGTGACAGGGAAACAGGGAAGCCCTCCTGGAGCCAGGCCTGGGAGGGGAAAGGCCCGTAATGTTATATGTCTGGTACTGTTACTTGTTTCACTGACTCTGGTTGATATATAATAAAAATGATAATAATAATAATAATGATAATAATGTTGGATTCTCAGTGGAAGGTTTTTTCACAATTGTCGAGCCTCTGTCTCAAGCCTTTCCCTGGGGACTGAGAGCAACAGCAGGTCTGCGTATCTGAGAGTACAAGCAGGGGTGTAAGGGGTGAGAAGGTCAAAAATGTAAGAAAGGGCAAGGCTGCTCAGGGATTAAAAAAACAAGTAATAACATTTTTAACACATTTAAAACACCATGGGCAATGAGGCGAGAAATGGGGAAATGTGCTCGTATTTTCAAGTTCTTGTAAGAACCCTGGCTGCGGTATTTTGCATAAGTTGGAGGCGGTTGATTAATTTCTGGGGCAGTCCGGCAAATAATGACTTACATATAGGCCTGCCTTCCTATGCAAGTGTGGGTGAACAAAGTTAATTTCTCTTCAGAGCTGTCCATGTTGAGCCCCTTGATAGACTTGCGAGCTGAACATGGTGTTCAGCTAAATATTGGTTGTAGAAATTTGGACCCCCAAAACTCAAGGCATAATGCTTTGTTAAAATACAAAAGTTAAAACGCCTTCATTATCATGACTATAAGATTAAAAACAAGAGGAAGACTGGTGTGTGGTCGAAGGCTTTTTAAATTACAATTACAACAAGGCAGTGTGCCTTGACTTCTTTGGGGGGAATCCATTCTCTTTCTTGTGGACAGTGTTATGCTCAGAAACACCTGCTCTGCGTTGCATTATCAGATCCAAGTAGCGCTTTCTCTTTTGTTGTTTTTTTCGCAGATATATAAATGCATAGTATGTCAATATCAAAATAACTTCTCATGGTTATTTTGTGATTTTGATCATGTCTGTATTAACCTGCCCTACTGAGAATTGACCCAATAACAGACAAAGTCTTTGGTCTCCAGGTCAGGGTGGTGAAAATCAAGCCAACGCTCAGAAGCACCTCACCCCTGTTGCCAGTGGACGCCCGTCCCCTGCACCACCTCAGGCCTCAGCTGTGCCAGCTGGGCCCATGCCAGGCAGTTCAGTGACCCCTCAGCCTCCCGGGCAGCAGGTGTCCCCCATGCTCCAGATGCAGCAGAAACAGAATCGCATCACGCCAATCCAGAAGCCCCAGGGCTTGGACCCAGTGGGGATCCTGCAAGAGAGAGAGTACAGGTATTTATCTTTTTCACCCGTTTAACACTGGTCTGATCATACAGCACTGCATGGAAACACTTCCTGCACATACAATCATGAACACTTCTTGTGTTGACAACCTCCCTGGGCTACCTTAAATTACATTTAATCATTCAGCCAGTCATTAAATGACATCTTCAGATTTGAGATCCTTTATGTCATTTTGTTATTATATTTCTTCAGCACTGATGTAAAAGAAGACTTAACAGCCATTAATTGGCAGCCATGGTATTTCTAGCTTTATTTCAGCTGTTAAACACACTTTAATTGACTTTTTCCCAGCTCCTAATTTTATCATAGGCTGTAATGCTGTCAAAAAATCACAGATTGGTGACTTCAAAGGTAAAATGTGTGTTTTTTAATTTTGTTCAGAATCATTCATTTTAAAGGATCACAAGCTGTGACTTTAAAATGTCAGCTTCCACCTTTTTGGAGCTCATTAGCAAGCAGTTGTATAAAGATGCTAAAAATAAGACTCTGTCACCTTCAGGGCCATACATATACCACAAACAAACATAAAACACTCCTTTTTTATTCCACCAGTTATTGGAGCTCTGGAACAAGTGGAAGTATTGAAATAATTTAAATTGACATCAAAAGTGATACAGCAACCTCTACATTGCACATACATACAGACTGGTGTATTTTTCACAGTGCATGTTTTGTAACCTCAGTTATTTTGTTGAGATTTTCGGCTACTTTGTGCCTGGTGGAGTCTAATATTTTAAGTTTTTTCATTAATGTTATGGCTACTTTGAGCCATCAAGTTAATGAAAAAAAGGAAGCGTCACTTTTTTTGCATTACTGGTGATGTAACTGTACAAGAAAGCTACTGTGGATACAAATACTTAAAACGAGTTGTGATTGAAGAACCTAGCAGGAGACGTGTGAGTCACTCATAGACAGACACATGCATGCTAGAGGTGCAGGAGCACAGAGAGAGATATGTAGGTGTTTAACCTTGTGTGTGCTCTATCCTGTCCTTTGATTTAATTCAGACTTGAGCTGTAAGAAGGAAGTGTTACAGAAATGTCATGAGGTTCCATTTAGTCAGATTGATGTTTGACTTTTATAGGTCTGACATGAAAGATTGTCAGCACATTTCCAGAGTGAAGTACATGTCTGAAAAGGGCTCAACTTGCTGGTGAACTTAATAATGTGAAGAACATTTTGTGTTGGAACCCCCATGGTATTTGGTAAAGGCGATGTGCATACACAATCACATCTCACTAGCGTGAGTCATATTAGCCCAGAGGCTGTATGATTTTTCTGAAAACAGTGACGGCTGATGGAGTTATGATGAAGGCTCACAGGCCTTAATCTTGCTATGGCCCTAAGGCTTGTTTTCCTCCATTCAACTTCAAGGCTCTTGTTTTTATTATCTCCTCTTCGTGCTCTCAGATCACCCTTGACAAGCTGCATTGGTCAAGAAATGCTCAGAGACAAGAGATATCTAACCTCTCCTCACATTGTTTGTCCAATTAGGCCATCTGAACAGACAGTACCTCTGTGAAACTATTGGTGCTATATTGTATTAGTTTATTGATATCTGAGGCACCCTGACAGTTGTATAATCAAAACAATAAAACCAGAGCATATAAATTATCATGCAGTGTTCCCCTTGGGTTAGTGTGAGGTGAGGTAAGCTACATGAGAATACTACAAAATATGTACTGTTTAGTATCTCTGTATAGATTCTCTGCTTTTCTAAACCACTTTTGATGACAAGGAAATATCAGCAGGTGTTGTTGAATTGTAATGAGTGAAACAAAGTTACCAACTCACAGCATACCTGCCATTTCAGCATACAGAAACAAAGGAGCAGGCCAAGGATGTGTTTTTATAGTTGTACAAAGATACTCATCTGCCTCTGATGACCCTAACCCTCTAAAAATTGTACTACATAAACTGTAACTTCACATGTTGTTTAGAAAGCCAAATAGGTGACAGCTGGAACAGTTGATAACCAGTACTAAAAAGAGTCCTCATGAACTGGTTGTGTATCATTACAATACAGTAGTATTTCCCCTATAATACAGTAAATACTTCTTTGCTAAAATGTTATAAACTCAGTAAAGTTTTGTACAGCAGGGTAATTGATAGAAACGATTACACCAGTATATTGCAGATTCATTTTTCTAATATAGAATCAATTATTCAGATTATAGCCTAAATCTGATAATGATACATTGACAGATAGTTAATATATATATATATATATATATATATATATATATATATATATATATATATATATATATATATATATATATATATATATATATATATATATTTTTTTTTTTTTTTTTAATAATTTAGCTCTAATTCAGATCCTTGTTATGATGCTGGTAACCTCCATAATACTCTGTCAGGCCATTATTCTGATATGTGCCATCAATTAATTAGTCAATCAACACTAAATTAATCATCAACAATTTTGATAATCTATTCACTGTTTCTGTCATTTATCAACCAAAAATACCACACATTTTCTGGTTCCAGTTTCTCAATGTGAGGATTTGTTGCTTTTCTCTGTTTTATATTATTGTAAATTGAATATCTTTTGGTTTTGAACTGCTGATCGGACAAAACAACAAATTTAAGATGCCACAGGTCTAAGAAACTGTGATGGACTTCATCAGACATTTTATTCACATTTTCTTATTGACTAAACAATTAATCAATAACATAATACATTATTATTATTAATAATATAGTGGGGTGTCCTGATAGCTGAATGGTTAAGGAGCATACCAGATAACCACAACGTTTCAATTCCAGCCGGGGAACTTTGTTTCATACTGCATTTCGTTGTCTCAGTACTCAATGCAATGGAAATAAAGTTGAATCTAATCTAATCTAATCTAATCTAATATCATAACCCTCTCCCTTCCCTTGTTTCATTCTGCCTCTATACTGTCCTATTCAATAAAGGCAAAAATGCCAAAAATTGATAGTTGCAGCCCTAATAATTTCACTGACACTTGGAAAGTTAGGCTTAATTAATTCAGTGTGACAGCTTCCACTCATGCATTAACCTTTTTTTCGTGTCTCGTGCCGTCCAGACTGAGGAGGTTGAGATGGTGTAGTTCCATCCCAAGTGTGCAGTTATTATGTGGTCTTTCTAGGGTAATTGTTTTCATCTGCTAAAAGACCTGTTTAGACCAGTTTGTTACAGTTTGACTTACCATCCTCATAATGTTCCTCAGATTGCAGGCTCGGATTGCACATCGAATCCAGGAGCTGGAAAGTTTGCCAGGCTCTCTGCCCCCTGACCTGAGGACTAAAGCCACAGTGGAGCTCAAGGCACTGCGTCTACTCAACTTCCAGCGGCAGGTACACAGCAGTTGCTATGTTTAATGTTCAGTGTAACTACACAGAATATTAAATTACCCAGAATCACAGTTGGAGTGGGAGTTCAATCATTGACACAGTATCAGTGCACATTGCTGATTTCTTCATTGACTCATGCTCATTAAATCCACACAGTAGGTGTTAGCTTTCTGCCCTGGTTTTACTTGCCCTTTATTAAGTTCCTCAGGAGCCAAAAGGATTGAAAGAGTGAAATATGAAATCAGTATTTTTTTATTTATAATAATGCAATTTACACAAATTTGCATTCTAGTGAAGTTGTTGAAACAATAGAGTTGTCGTTGTTGCCGTTAGTCTCTCCAATTTCAGCTGCAAGTAATAAATATATATAATGTATCATGCACATCATGTAAAATAGTCATTTAATTTCAGTTGGACGCATTTAGTTTTTTGCCTTAGATCATCTCTAGATTTGTAATATCTTCTTATGAGGTTTACCAGCAAGTTTTTACAAAAATAACTTGCAAGTTGCTGTTAATTGGGCGTTTCAGACGATTAAAAAATTTAATGATGTCTCATAAGCTGCATTTTTATGCTTACTGTTAAACATGTACTGTTAACATGTACTGTTTCGACAGTATCAATATACCTAGAAATTTAATTTGATGTTGTTACCTGTGCATATCTCCAGCTGAGACAGGACGTGGTGGCATGTATGAGGCGAGACACGACCCTGGAGACAGCCCTCAACTCGAAGGCTTACAGACGCAGCAAGCGGCAGACGCTGAGGGAGGCACGCATGACCGAGAAGCTGGAGAAACAGCAGAAGCTCGAGCAGGAGAAGAAACGCAGACAGAAACATCAGGTGATCCACACTAGAGTGTTTATAATAAAATTCAGAGAAGAGCAGGGCTGGTTTCAGTGTGCCATGAATTCCCTGGAAACAAGTGCTGTCATGATAACTGAGATTTTGATACAAAATACAATTGTGAATCACTATTACTTTGAGCTGATGTTAAAAGAAAACTTCAGTACTTTCACCAAATGTTTTCTGCAAACTGCAGCTGCAAAAAAAGATGAAGAAGAGAAAAGATTAAACAGACATCAGTAGTCTATTTCAGTGGAAATGGAAAAGTGGACAGTGGACATCCACAGTTAAAAGAAAATTTCACAATGTCAGAAAGCTGAAGGCTTGCAAGGCAGCAGCATCAGAAATGTAGAAATGTAGAAGTTGAGTCTGGCAACACAGCGCTTAATGATTTTTTCTAGTGTGCCATGTTGTCAAAATAGTATTTATACTTCAACAAGTTTTATGGCTTGCTTTTCAGGAATATCTCAACAGTATCCTTCAGCATGCTAAGGACTTCAAAGAGTATCACCGCTCAGTGTCCGGTAAAATCCAGAAACTCACCAGAGCTGTCGCCACCTGGCACACCAACACAGAGCGGGAACAGAAGAAGGAGACTGAGAGAATCGAGAAGGAGAGGATGAGGAGACTTATGGTGAGGACCTGAAAATCTAAATATAAATTATATCACACCTTTCAGAAATAAATATTTCACAGTCCTAAGAGCTATAAATATATTACAGTTCCAAAGCACTGCTTATCTCACACGCTTAATGTTTTTTCTTCAATGGTGTAGTGATGTAAAATTAAAACAAAATCTGTGAGACTGAACAACATACTCTATGCACCTAAATAGGGATGTACCAATCCCACTTTTTCTCTCCTAGTACCGACTCAGGGCATTGGCTGATACCAAGCACATATCTTTTATTTATTTATCTAAAATTTGTATATATCACTATATAGAATTGGTTGCAATTATTCTTTAATGTGTAAGGTCAGTTTTATGACAGTAACTAGAATTAATATGCATTTTCATATGGATTTGACCTGATTTAAGGTCTGACAACCAAAACAGGAAACAGTGTGCAGACTTTTTGGTGGTTTAGAGCTTTGTAGTTAAGTGTGACTAGTCAGTCATGACAGTGACTAGGAAACAGTATTTAATGTGGATAGGTGTCTGGCCAATAACTGATCCATTTATTCATTGATTAGCACACCAGAGCTGTGCTAATCATAGAAAGTGTTGACTAACTAGCTTTGAATTAATATTATCAAGCTGTAGATAATATTTTGGCAGTTCTTATCCTCAAGAAGCTCTGGTCCTCTTCCACTATTAACCTCCTGTCACCATCCCCCATTCAGGCAGAAGATGAGGAAGGCTACCGAAAACTTATTGACCAAAAGAAAGACAAGCGTCTGGCCTACTTGCTGCAGCAGACAGATGAATATGTGGCCAACCTCACCACCCTGGTGTACGAACACAAAGCTGCCCAAGCTGCAAAGGAGAAGAAGAGGAGGAAGAAGAAAAAGAAGGTAGGAAGAGACATGGTCAAGTGGTGATTGTTCTACAGGATGTTTCTTTATGCTCATGGATGTCCGATTTGTATTCTACTAGTTTCTAACAAGCAAGGCTTTACTCCAAGGTTTTTATATTGCTGTTTTTCTGTATTTTCCCTATTGAGTAAAAAACGCTCATGAAAACAGCTAAGCCAACAATATGACGTAAATCTTTTAAAATGGCTCACAAATAAATAGTTTCTTTTTTACTGGAGCTTGACCAAAGCAGTAAATTACTAAAGATTTTTGTCAAAATACAGGCAAACATATTATAATGCGTTTGGTGCTCATGTTATTTCAGTGTTGCTGGGTGTACATCCTTACATAAAGTCAATCCAACCCCTCCCTAGGAGTCCCGATCAGGGTTTAACTGTAACATGAATTATACATTATAATCACCTTAATCTCATGGTTCATTATTTAGTTCATTTCAAGCGTCTTCCAGAATGAAGGTGGTTATTGTCAAGGATCACCTGGCCATGTCAGTGACATGGTGGGCTGAAAGTACACACTACCCCACATAATATCACACCATTTGTCAGAGAGGCAGAACTAATCAATGAACTTCTGGTGTCGTCTTTGACTGGAACGAACACCTGCAGACTCTCAGCCGCTCACGACACCCGGTCTGTGATCCCTGACACTGATGTTAGCCATTTGAAAAGGCTCTTTCTGTAACCACATGCTGTTTCACCTCTGCTGAGCATGTGTGATGAGGATCCTGGGAATAGCACCTGAAAGAAAATATATAATTTCAGTAGCAACATGGAAGGTAAACACAAAGTACCTTAAATGACCCTTGATAATCCTGTTGGAGAGCTCTTCCTTTGTGACCTCTGTGCTCAAAGTGACTTTGCCCTTTTAATGGAGGAAACATTCCATTAATAGCCCAGAAAACCATTATAGAGCCACCATTACTGACAGATTACGTATGTTACCTAAACTTGAAACATAGTGTACCCTGCTGTTATATACAACAACATTTGTAATGATATGTCAGCTGAGTGGGTTTATGTGTTTTGATGTCTAGAAGGTGGATGGAGATGGCGAAGGCACCAGCGCCATTGGACCTGATGGAGAGGTGAGCTGCAGTACTTTATGTTGTATTTTTCTTTTTGTTGTAGTTTTTTCCCATTTTGGTCATTTAACATTGTATACCTGTTGTGTAGCTGTCTGTTATAAAGTGGCTATAATCAACATTTTTATAATAATTTATCAAAAGACAATGTGACAACATTGGGGTCGCTCATAGTGATGAACCTACAAAGAATTATCCAAATCTGCAGCTCCCCTCAGCTTTGCGGAACTTTATTGTGTTTCATCTCATTGTTTAGCTGTCTGGCCCATAACTTTACTATTTTGGTTCACTCACAGCTCTCATAGCGTTGTTTTTGGCCGCAGCAGGCAGCTGTTTTCAGAGGAAAAGCTCTTAAAACCCACAGTACACTACCTGCTCAGCAGCAAACAGCAGACAGACACAGTTAGAGACTAGCTGGTGAACATAGTGGAGCATGTAGCAGCTAAAGAGCCAGATACTTTTCTCAGGAGTTGCTGGACACCAAAAACAGAGCTAAAAGACAGTGAATTTTGGACTTACATTCATCAGGTGGAAACAAATATGACTCCAAATGAATGATCATGTTGGTTCACCTTATCAACTTATAAAGTGATTATATGTCAATGCTGTGTTCACAACTTGTTTCTGATGCACCCAAGTGGACAAAAAAACAGTTATTGCAGGTTTAAATGGTATTTACACATGGATCTCAGGCTATAATTTTGTCCTTCATCCTTTGAGAATATCCAACTTTCAAGTGAATCTTGTTATGGTGATATTTCTTACTCTGCTGCTTTTCTTGAAACATGTATGACCACTGCTGTGAAACCAAACCTGCACTTTACCTCAGTCTTCATAATGTGCTCTGGTAGAAATGAAAAAAAAAAATCTGAACATTAGATCAAACAGTAATTATCTTTTCAGAGGCAGGCTGCACCCTGGTGATAATACAACCGAAGCAAATGGAAACCTCTTGTAAATAATGCAATAAAAAAACAAATATCGTCAGGGTTTTCTGTCCCTCACAGCTTCCCTCGGCTTTTAATTGCGTTCTCCCTCCACTGTCTCCTGTCAGAAATAGATACACTAAGGCCTTGATGGCCAATTTTGGAAGAATCACTCATTAATGTCCCAGCAGTTGTTTATCTTTAAAGGGGCTGTGGAAGTCCCAAATGTTAGATTCTAATGAGTGGGGTATTGATGGGTTTGGAACTGGGATTTATTATCCCTCCTTTATTTTCTAGTACCATTTAAAATGTTGTATCAGTGAAGCAGAGATAGAACTTAAAGTCATGTTAATCTGAATTGGAATACAGACAGAAATACAGGCCATTGTTTGGATAATTTCAGCTTTATTGTCATAATGAATCCATTTTCAGGTGAGGTCATTCTCAAACTCTCCACTGCCAGCTTAATATATACTTCATATCGTCATACTGTCATTACCAGAGATCGTCTGTTGGCGGCAGCTAAATCAATTTATGTCCATAGGCCTTTTTATCATATGCAGCTATGAAAACAGCAAAACAATCAGCAGCTTGTGAAGTAAAGAATTAATCTAGATTTCTGGACATATGAATCTAGAGATGCATGATAAAATAGATTTTTAACAAATTATGCCACAGCCTGAGATCTCTGTATGCGTGAGAGTACATCTGTTTTGGAAATTAAAGGATTTCATTCTGTTAACAACGCTAAAAACATTAACATTTGCCTAAATTGGACCAACATGAGTACACTTGTATCTATCCACATGTTTCTCCTTGTGGTCTGTTTGTCCTGCAGCCCATGGATGAGAGCAGCCAAATGAGTGAGCTGCCAGTCAAAGTGATTCAGACGGAGACTGGGAAAGTTTTGCAGGGAACGGATGCTCCCAAATCCAGCCAGCTGGAGGCCTGGCTCGAGATGAACCCTGGGTAAGAAGGCACATTGCTGCGTAGAACTGTTGTCAACCTCTGACATCCCTCTGAAATTAAAATGATGTTATTTTTGTCTTTAGGAAAGTATTTATAAGTGAATTTCCTATGTTGTCGCAGGTGGCACTTTTCTGTTCAGCCATGGTGGCTATCACGGCTTATGCTATCTACTTAGTTGTTTTAATGAATAACAAACTTACTAATACCAGGAACAAAATGCTCTTGCTTGCCAAAGGATTTATTTCCTTGAAAAGTCCTTTCCTTAAAGTGTTGAATCAAGCACTTAACAAGGAGTCCCTTTTGTGCACGAGCCGAAACTGAAATGGTCACTTCCATGGGGAAAAAAGGTACTGGAGCACACTGACTGATTTGCAGCCTTTAATAGTGCAAACAGACCAACGTTTTGACACCACTGTGTCACCCAATCAGAGTCAAAATGGACAAAGACATAAGGCAAACACATACAGTTATAGTCAGCCTAGAATAGGTGTACAATTGTCATTGGATAATTGGTTGATCTATTGGATAATGGATCCAAGGGTGGGAGTTGCCATAGCCAATGTCCAAGCACCACACCACACACTATAATCACGCCAGAAATAAAAGAACACAGTACACAGTATATCTCAAAGTCACAAAGATAAAGTACAAAAAGTACAAAAGTACTGCAGCCATCAAGTGTAATCAGTTAGAGGAAACCTGACAAATTCAGTTCTTCATTTAGGCCAAAAGGCTTAACTGTGTTAAGAGTGTTAATCCAATATTCCTCTCTGCGGAGCAGTGAGTTGTCACCACCTCTAGGAGAGGGTTATATTCTTTCTATTCCCCAGAACTTTTTTTGACGCTGCAGAGCCATGGTTAGCCTGTACACAATGTCCAGCAACGGCATAATCCATGTTTTGTGTGCGTTTTGCAATTTTGTTTTCAGATATGCAAATCTTTAAAGCTCTTTTAGTTTGTCCAGCATAAACCAGAACACGGACATTTCAGCAGCGGATTCATATCAACAGATTCAACGGCATACATGGACTTTTTAAAATAAGCTGGTCACTTTTCTTGAACTGTTTTGATTACAGTCATGAGACCAAGATATCTTCTGAAAGGTAACTGTTTGGAGAAGTAGTCTAAAGGCTAAAGTTGTTTCAGCCACATTTTTCAGTTGACTATCTCATGTGTGTGTGACGGAACAGATACACTTCTATTTCAATTAATACAGCTGTCTACACAGGCGTGTAAAGACTAGTGTTTCACTTGCACTGTATGTGTGTAACTGCAACCAGAAGCGTATTTTTACACTGTAAGTCTATTTTCTTCCATTTTACGCGTGCGTATGTAACTACAGTGAGTGTGTGTTGGGCTCTGAGCACTGCCAAACCGTAGGTGATTAAATGTAAGGTCCCCTTTTCTGCTGCCAGTGTCTGTTTTTTATTTATTTAATCTATTTTATTATTTTAGTGCTCTGTGTTGTATGCGCTCCTTTTTTTAAATAAGCAATTGTTTTTGCAGGCATACTGTGATCTTGAAAAGGTTTATAAGGATAGAATCCTGAGGCTTTGTGCTTTTAAAGGATGTATAGTTTGTCAAGACGATTCAACCAAATAAAGTAGCAAACCCTCTTCCCTGCCCGAATTGGGGGCTGCTGCTTGTTAATTCTGGCGTACATTATTTTGATGTTCGACAGAAAATAAATATAGTAACTGCACTTTCTATGTCCCTTGTTTTCCTCTTCCTGGCGGTTCTTCCTTTAAAAAACAGGTATGAAGTGGCCCCGCGGTCAGACAGCGAGGAGAGTGGCTCAGAGTTTGAGGAGGAGGTCAGTGACTTTTTCATTAATGAACTCCCACACTGGAGGATTTTAGATCAGCCTCCCTCTCCTGCAACTCTTCAAGTCATTCAAATGTTATTAAATGGGATTTAGTCCACTTCTCAGTCAGACCAACTCAACATATACATATACACACTAAATTCACACATCAAAATCCACCAGGGGGCTGTAGCTGTATGCACTTCAGTAATGCTATTTCTGATGATTTTGTTTTATCCCCATCAGAGCTATTCTGTGATCTGTCTGTTGTTATTGTTATATTAAGTATGCTCTCAGTTATGTGTTATCAACTTTGCCTTATAAGGAGGAAGAGGAGGCGGCCAAGGCAGAAACAGAGGAGAAGATAATCGATCCCAATGGCGTCGAAGTGTTTGTGACGGCTGCCAAGCACATCATCGAGTATTGTATTACTTCCCACTATCTCAGACTTACTTGGCAGAGCACTTCTTTTTTTTCATCCAGGAATTGCATCAGTTAGAAACAAAGATTAAAGATAAAATTGTTAATTTAAGGTCCAATTCTTGGCATACTTGAAGTTTAGTGTTCTTTATTGGAGTATTTTTTTAAACATTAAAAGTTAAAAACATGTTTTTCGTCTTGAAACATTTTCAAAGAAACTCCTTCTGATTTTCCCAGCGGAAAAATTCTAGACACTTAAATTAACAAAATAGACTCTGTTAGACTTTATACTGAATCTAGACTTTTCCAGAGGGGCTCTCAGCGCGGAGCTCTGGCTGTACTCCCACTGAGCTCCTGGCACCAGACCCAGCAAAGCCTTGAAACTGATCATTAACATCAATTCTAAAGAGCACAGTTCAGTCGAGGTTAGATGGGTTTCAAATACTCTCTCTTTTTATCAGGTCGGCCAAGCAGGATGTGGATGATGAGTACAGTGTTCCTACTGGACAAACCAGCTCCCAGTCTTATTATGGTGTGGCCCATGCTGTCATTGAGAGGGTGGAGAAGCAGTCGTCGCTGCTGATCAACGGCACACTCAAACATTACCAGGTACACACATGCACACACATATACTTGCATTCCCTCTTACTCTTGACTTTTGTAACAGCTTTTTGTTATTTTCATTGCTCACTTTTGAACAGTGGTTGTTGTTGTTATTTTAGGTAATTTATTGTTAGTTATCCACAATGTGTTTTAAAAGAGTTTCAGATTGAATGTTTATCACCTTCCTTTCAAACAACCTTTTTAATACGAAGAAGAAGGAGAAACGGAAACAGAATCACATTTTCACTTATCATTTCTTGTTTGCTTGTTTTTTTCCTGGCTTTGATTATGCCAACAACGTGGCTCATGAATACAAAAAAGCATTTTGGAGTCTTCTCTCAAATCTTGGATGATGACTTGTCCTTGAACTAATCACCAAGGAGGGTTTTTAAAATGGCAGCTGCATTTGACACATGACAGTCATTTAATAAACAAAAACAGAGGTGACTTTAATAGAAATACTGAAATTAATGGAAACAGTTCAGTTTCCATCCATGATATAGTTGGCAGTAATGTAACATACACTTTTAGAGAAGGAGAGACAATATACAGAACCACTATGCTACATTGTGCCACAATGTCAAAGTGTGTTCAGGGGTTTTGGTAGTGTTTCTTTCACCATGGAAGTCCAAGATGCTGTTCTTGTAGTTAAATTTTCTTTGACCTCAGCAGCAGGAAATGTGTGAGTACCAGGGACTTTTGGCTTGAGCTAGCAGGACTTCCTAGCCATTCTTGGACAGCTTGTCTTGGTCCTGGCTGCCAAGCCTTGTGAGTTTAAATTTGTATTTGCTCTGTTTTTGAACTTGCACAGTGTGTTCTGTTGTGCACTTGTGCAGTTAATTATTTTTTATGATACGGTTTAACAAGGATGTTCCTTAGTAATTTACAGTATATAGTCAGGATATACTGTATATCATAATTAAGTGAGAATCTCTTTATTACTTAAGCTTCAAGCGGCAGCAGTTTACAAACCCCCTCATGTTTCAAGATATATCTAATACCGGTGTTTCCCACAGGATTTTGTAAGACTGTGGTGGATGGCCCTCAGCCCCTCTAAGGGGGTGTGGGGGCATGCTCCCCCACATTTTCAAGTTATGTCTGAAGCAGTCCTTCACATTTCTGTGAGTGATCACACTGTGTGCCATAAAAAAATTATAATCACAAAATAACAATGGTTAAACGAGGCTTATAGTGAAGGGATTTGAACTGCGATTTTTTTCAACCTCCCAAAGTCAGAGTGAAGCCACTAACCAGCTGTAAGGATGGGTATCGTTAGGATTGTATCTTTATCTTATCCATACTCTTATGGCCCAGTTCTTTATCAATACTCTTACCGGTTCTTTTTCATTACTAAAGAATTAGAGTTTTTTTTTATTATTATTTTTAAAAAAGAATAAATTCAGGACAGGATTAGAATTGATTTATATTTTAAATATAACTAAATGTTGTTTCTAGAGCAGCAACAGTAAAGTCACTCAGTATTATCTCACTGGAAACAAATATAAAATATCAGTAAAATAAATAATATTCCTGACATCAAAATATGAAGTCTGCTCATTGCTCTACTCCAGTAGAGGTTAGAAAGGCTGTTTTGTATTTTGCTGGTTGTTTACAGTGTTAATAGTTGCGGGCGCCCCTGTAGCTCACCTGGTGGTGTGCTTACCTACTTTACTGTGACTACCTAATGCCAGTACATACATATATATATATATATATATATATATATATATATATATATATATATATATATATATATAAATACAGTATTATTGCCACAAACATCCTTAGTGTTACTGTAGTTCTTCTGCCACTCTTCTGGCCGTTTACACACACTTGATGCTGAGCTGTGAAAACAGAAACAGGGACCACCTCTGTCCTTGTCAGTGTTTTTAAATATTTCTGCGCAGTTGGAAAGAGCTGGAGGGTGTGACCAAACATATCTGCAGCTAGGCAACTGAATGCTCAATCATCTTAGTCAAGTTTAAAGACAGCTGTCTGCTCGTAAAGATGCCACATTGTTTTCCAGTGTGACATTATAATCTCGTCTCTATTGTAGTAAGTGGGGATGGCAGCGAAAGATAGTATATTACAAGAGATGGGGAACTGGCAGTTGGATACTGCTAAAATTTTCTTTCTTCCAATCAGGTTGCAGTCCTAGCACGCCTCTGATTTATGGTGTGCCAGGCTACAAATGAGATGTGGTGGCAGCTCCTTGGGGAGATTTCAGCTGTACAATAATTGGATCAGTTGTCTGCTGTGCCAACAGTGAACCTGAATTGGCAACAAGAATTTATAGAAGATACACATTAATATAGGAAAAACGTATCATTTCTTATTAATTTTACCCATTGCCCCCTTTTTTCTGTGGAATTAGCTCCGCTGTCAGGCATTTCGCTAACTAACGTGCAGTTGGTAATTGGTTGGCGGTCCCCTTTTCTGCTGCCAGTGCCCTCATGCCCTTTCCTGTTTTTCACTGTCTTTTGCTGATTGTTTTCCCCAGGCCACAGGCAATCTACACAGTTGGTAACACAGTTGATATTTTGCTACCACGCTCGAATCACTTGATATAAAATGCCAAAGTGGCAATGAGATCAAAAGGCATTTGCGAAACTCACTATGAAAAGAATTACATTTACTTCTTTGGACACATTTAAAGGTTTGTACTAGTACATGTAGACTGGCAGAAGCACTTTTTAAATTATTTTCTAGTAGAGCTGAAACAATGGATTAATCAGTTAGCCGACCATCAGAAAATTTATCAGAGAGATTTAACAAGAAAGAGCAGGACGTGACATGCAACATATATGTTTTGGTTACATATGCATATTAGCCATCTGGGCCACCAGAGTTTTTCCCCATTTAGTATTCAGATTGTCATGTCTTTTAAAACAAGGTCAATTTTTTTCCACTTAAAACTCTTAGTCTCTTTGACATGCAATTAGACATGCAAAATGTAATTTTCCTTGATAATTTCCTTCAACACTGCCCAAAGCACGCTCTGTCTTGATCTGTTTGTGGTTTTCTTGTCTTTTATGTTGTAAAAAAATGAGTGAATTTGCAAGCATTTCTCTGCAAGCATATGTTTAGGCATGCCTTTATTTCTCTGTGTTATGTAGACCCAGGGCCTGGAGTGGATGGTGTCCTTATACAACAACAATCTAAATGGCATCCTGGCTGATGAAATGGGCCTCGGTAAAACCATCCAAACCATCGCCCTTATCACCTACCTGATGGAGCACAAGAGGATCAACGGCCCCTTTCTCATCATTGTTCCTCTCTCGTCAGTACTCTTCAGCTAACGACCATTACGACTCTCATCATGCAGTGTTTTGACATCCTAAAATATTTTTAGCAGGGGACCGATGTACACAGTGTTTAAAATTACTCAAGGAAATTATTTTAGATTGAAATACACTGAACTTATTAGTCTAAATCACAAGATAAGGCTGTAATAGAGAACAGGGAAGTCAGGAGTCCCATCCCTAATTTAGACGCTGATGCACCTGTTTGCTCAAATGAAATTCAAGTGTCAGGTGTGCACACTCATCTGCCTGAAGGGAGTGATGAGTCAAACACAATAAACAGCAAACACATACTGTCTCTAAAACAGCAGCAAGTTACTACTTTGCTCAGACAACGCTGGACTCAGCAGTGCTATATTTTAGTATCCAGTCTATATAAAGTTAAAACTCACCGACTGCCTTAGTAGACATAAGTGTGCTCTGTATACGTCCCATCAGAGAAATTATGGCCACTGAAATTCAAGTCGTTATCAGATATTGCTGTGTTGGCCAGAATATTAAACAACCCTAATTTTAAGGTGACCCTTCCCTTTTTTCTTCCAAACACCTGTTTTTGGAAAAAACAGAAGTCTTTTTGAAGATAAGAAACATTTTATCAAAATGTCTACCAGTCACATTTTCAGTCTGTTTGAGCTCGTCATCATCACATTCAGTGACAGCGGTATGTTAATTCTTGGCTGCTTGACAGATGACTGGTCCCTAGTCTTTTTCCGTAGTAAAGACATTTGAAGACGCTTTTGAAGTATTTTCTCTCGTTGGGATTTTATTCGTTGTGGGAGCAAAATGTTACACAAGCTTTCAAAAACTCCCACAGGTTAAACTTTGCTTCCTAAACACTTTTAGTGCTGACTAACTCTGAAAGACACAGTACAAACAGACTTGAAAAAACTGGCTAGCCTAGCAACATTAGGGCTACAAACAACCCATAATGCAACACTGTGTAGGAGCCTTTGTTACACAAGTACTCACTCCATTCAAAAATAATATCTCATGTTGTGAATACGTGACCTACACTTTCTCAAACACAATTTTCAGAAATAAATAGTGTCTTCTATCCGGGCCAGTATGAAAGATACTGCCTGCTGCTATTTGGAGTGCAGCAAAACATTCCAACTTGAAATAAGTTGCAAAAAAAAAAACAAGGACACATTAAATTGTTCAAGGTCAGAATTAATTGTTCAAAATTGTCTTAACAGCACTCCTTTCATGTCATTATTCTCCATCTTCTGTTGGTTATTTTAAAGCCACGAGATGAAAATATGGGAATCTCTTTGATCATTCATTTAGCTTCACAAAACGTGTGATTTCCCTTGCTGTTTTCCCACCATTAATCCCTTCAAATTCTTCAAACACAAACCATTCCAGCCTTCACTTGAAAGCAGTAGGAGACCGCCTCTCCAAGGTGGACCAGGGTTGGTGTCTTAGTTTCAACCCCACTCCCCAAAAATGGGTTAATGGGTTCTTTTCAGCTCCTTTAAAATTAGCAGGTAAAAGCATCCTCAGTGCTCACATACTTAACTTTTTGTAGATGTAACTTTCAGGGAAAACTGTGTGTTGTAATTCCCTTTTTTTCACATTTTACCTTAAACTCGCCCTCTTTCATAGTTGTGTGTTGGGAAATTAAAGTTAATGGGCAGAGATTGATCTGCCTGGGGGGGCCTAGTTTTGAACAATGCCCTTTCTAAGAAAAGTCTCTCATTGTGAGCTGCAATCCATTTGACCC
Organism: Siniperca chuatsi; assembly: GCF_020085105.1. Classification (NCBI taxonomy): domain Eukaryota; kingdom Metazoa; phylum Chordata; class Actinopteri; order Centrarchiformes; family Sinipercidae; genus Siniperca; species Siniperca chuatsi. The sequence goes on from NC_058046.1 coordinate 5,318,794, forward strand.
TTTGGAAAGCTATTGCGCTTCGCCACTGCAAGGAATTTCTTTCTTTTGGTTTTGATTCCGCAAACTATGTCTGAACCTTGATGATAGACCTTTCAATGAGCACGCTGCCTCTTAATGTGTAATTCCTCAAGTTGCTCTTTCCTCTCCTATTCATGTCTTAGCTAAGCTCAGCCAAGAGTGTGTCTATAATTGCTCTATATTCAGACCACTTTCTTACATGTAACCTCCAACACCTGTGGTGATAGTCATTGATGTTTTTTTTTCCAGGACTTTGTCTAACTGGGTCTATGAACTTGACAAGTGGGCACCTTCTGTGGTCAAAATTGCTTACAAGGTAAGAAAAATCTTTTTAATGTAATGTTTCTTTTTTTTTCTCCATCTAAGACATTGTGATTGCTTTTGGCTGACTTACGGCAGAAAGTTGTCTTTTCTTTGTGTCTCCCCCATGGAAGGGCACCCCTGCTTTGCGCCGTGGGCTTGTGCCTCAACTCCGCAGCGGGAAGTTCAATGTCTTGCTGACCACCTATGAATACATCATCAAGGACAAGCAAATACTGGCCAAGGTGAAAGACATCAAAATGCCGTTTAATTAGTCTCAAAACCTGCGCACATAAAAACCAGGCACATGCACTTAATGTTCTTGCACATCACAGATCCGCGAGCAGAAAAGCAACCATTTCTGCTCCGTGTGCACAAATTGGTCACTTTGAATACTGACCATGACCTCTGATTGGCTGTTTGGTTTGGTCACTGACAGTCTAGATTCTGCCACCAAAAAAGGGGGCAGAGACAGGCCGGAGACTGTGGGTGTTGAAAGTGACCAATCAAAGGAGGGTAGACATCAGTCACTGTCTATTCCTTCCCCGCCTCCAAAATCTCAAAAGTGAACTAGATGAGCGAGCGAGTGTTGAGCAGTTGCGAATGCCTAGAGAGGGTCGAGCTCGCGCTTGTCACAGCCCCGTACTCGCGAGACCGCATTTGTGCAAGCCGAGCAGAAATGCTCCCTCGTGAGGATCGTTTTCCACTCGCAGATACTGTTCTGTGCGCTTATATCACATGCACACGCCTGGTTTTTATGTGCGTGGGTTTTAATGCAAATAAACGCAATAGATTAAAGCTTTGTCCTCTCTGTATAATTCACTCTCACTTGCACTGTATTGCCATTTCGTACACTTCAAACACGACCATAAACACAGTGCCCCACACATTTTACAGAAACATACTCTTTTATTCACTTAAAATTTTACAAAGTTTTCACTACAACTTTACTAATCAGTAGACGTGCCAGAAAGAGTTTGAAAGTCACTTTTTGTGACTGAAAATCTATAACTGAATTGCTCTGCATTTGTTCTGCAGAATTCAAGGAGGTAGTAATAACAGATTCTAGGTAAAGGCAGATCTAAAAAGTGGAAATATAGCAGGCGCTTAAACGCCTCAGATCCAGAGTGAGTTGATTTGGGTCGTTTTGGGTCTAAAACTGCAGGAGGCGCTTCATCACAGCTCTTTGTATGTGTTTTTGGTACGGTCAGCAGGGAGTTTGTGGATCTGAGGGCTCTACAGGGGATATACAGTGCCATACATCAGCACATGCCATTATAATCAGGGGAAAGTCCATGAATAGTTTTGTAGACAAGTAGTATAATTAAACTCACATAGGCAAACATGACGCCGGTGCTAAACTTCAAAACATGTCATTTCTTTTCTTTGTTCCAATTTAAAATATGGCAGCAGCAGCACTCTGTAAGAGCTGTAATTGATTTATCGACTTTTTGGGGAGACCAGAGAACAGTGCACTGCAGTAGTCGATCCTACTTGTAATAAATTAATGTACAAGCTTCTGAGTATATTAAGGAAAAAGAAAAAGGCTGATGTTTGTAATGCTCTTTTGATAATAGAATGCTGTGTTATCTATGGTCCTTGTCACATAGACTGGAAAGTTAAATCAGAAACAGTTACAACAGAGGGGTATAATGCCCTGAAAACTAGAACCTCAGCTTTGTCCTTAATCAGTTAGAGAACATCTTGGATCATCCATCCATCAGTGTCATATTTAATTTGTGATTAGCAATGTGTAAGGTCTGCCGACAGGGTCAAGAGTTTCACTTGCTGTTTAACAAAATGTATGCAACCCCCTCAGTTCAATTTCTAATAAAGACATTGGGCTTAGGTTGGCGGATTAAATTATATTGCTATGTAAATCACTAAGTTTCAAGGCTAATATGCTTTATTATTGATTGCACGATGTGTATATTATACACAGTCTGTGCTGCAGACAGTTATACTACTTTCAACTTTTGCACACGATCTGTGAAATACTTTATCATTTATAATTACATGTATACTAATTGGGAGGAATTGCAGGCTGGAAAATTAAATAATATGAGATCACTCAATATGTTTTGCTTCAGATGTGAAGCACTTGAAGCACACAGCTGGCATTTAACTCACTCACAAACTCACACATACACATTTAGCAGTTATCAGACTCTCCACAAGTGGGAGCTGTTCATCATAATTTCAGGTGTGTGCACAGCATTTGTCAGTTTCCGTTAAACCTGGTGGAAATGCCGAAATATTGCAAACAAATTTTTTATGCTTGGCTGAGATCGAAAAGTTGGTTTATCGATAAAAACAAAATGTGACAAAGTGCAGAGGAAACAGACTTAGCGAATTAATCATGACATAAATGAAGCATGTGACTTAAACGTCCACTGAAGAGACAAAAATGGCGGCAGACAAAAACATCAGACAAGGTGTAACGTTCCTCAAATTAATACATAAAACAAACATAAATGTCATATTCCCCTCATGTTTTACACCTTTTGAGGTGTGACTGGCACTCTTTTAATTATGTTGGTTAAAATTTGTGCTACATTTGAATGGAGCCTAGCTACTGTGTTTACACAGGCTGTGTAGTGAAAGCAGCACGTTGGCAAAGCAGCATCAGTAGCAGCTTAAGTGTCCCGCCGTCTACACAAGATGCGTTTAGGCACAGTATTGAGTGCAGGTCACCCGCGTTTTGGCTGCATTCAAAGCCCAATACACTATCACTGAATTTCAATGCGTAAAACGGAATAGAATAGACTTGAAGCCTTAAAAACTACGTTTTTTGGCTTGCATTGATGCAAATAAAGCACAAGTAAAAGGTGAGCTGATACACGGCCATGGACAGCTGTATTGTTTGAAATAGAAGTGTATCTGTTCTCTCAGATGCACATGACTAAAAAACGTGGCTGAAATTCCTCCTGTGTATACATGACAGTGTAAGTGACTTTAATGTCATTGCCAGATGTGTTGGTTTGTTTCTCAGACACAGTCAGGTTTTTCTGCCAGCTACAGTATGTCTAGAGTTAGGAATGTTATATATTTAGGTACCATTGGAAAGAGATGGAACAGAAGGATCGCAGCATGAATGCATGGTCAAAGAATCTGCAGGAACTGCATGAATCTGTTGCATAAACATGGATCAGAATCCCCTTGAAACCAGCACCTTGTTCAGTCCAAGCCTTGAAGTGTTAAGGCCATTCTGGAGGGCAAAGTGGGTCTTATCTGGTACTCAGCAGATGTACATACTAAAATGGCCTCTGGGTGTATAAAGCAAGTGGCTGCATCTGTATAGCCCTATATAATTCTATATTTCTGGAGTTTGGATTTTAACAGTAAAGCTTTGCATTACATTTAAGCTTTATACATTCTGTCCAAGCTGCAGTAAATGTAATAAACATTTGGTGGCAAAGAGCCGAAATACTTCAGAGTATTTTTATTAAAGAAGGGGTAAATGTTAATCACATCACTTTAATCTGTGACCACAAACAATTATTATATGTATATGAAATAAGAGAGGGAATAAGAAACTTCTTATTTGTAGGCAGTAGTTTTGCCCCTGAGGGTGGTCAGAGTAGGAAATCAAACTTTTCTTCTATCCAGCCACTCCCAACCTCCTTTGTGATCAAAAATATTTCAAATGCAATTTTGGACATGGTGTCTCTGTGTTTTTCACTGTTCCAAAGAGTAAAAATAGGGGTCCAATAAGTCTTCTTCCAAATACATACAGATTCGTTGGAAGTATATGATTGTGGACGAGGGTCACCGCATGAAGAACCACCACTGTAAGCTGACCCAGGTGTTGAACACCCACTATGTGGCTCCCCGTCGCCTCCTCCTCACCGGTACACCGCTGCAGAACAAGCTGCCCGAACTGTGGGCCCTGCTCAACTTCCTCCTGCCCACCATCTTCAAGAGCTGCAGCACCTTCGAGCAGTGGTTCAACGCCCCGTTCGCCATGACAGGAGAGAGGGTAAGTATAGGAGAAAAGGCCTGGATTCTTAAGTCTGCATTTCAGTTGGGTGAAAACTTGTAGTCCTGAGCAGAGAAGTCAGAGAAGTGTCACATAGTCACACCCATCTCCTCACTTCACTTTCGCGTTATGAGCAGAGCGATCGAACAATGACAGACTGAGTTCTTTATTGACAAAAGAATTATACAAACAGTAAAAACAAATGAGTCTTTAACACGGACAGAGACGGTTTAGAAATGTAATGTTATATAGCATCTTTTATACAGATGAGTGCAGATGACCGATCACCGTGATATCCGAGTTACTCCGGGATTCCGCCGGGCACGGCTGCGACGCTGCCACTCTAGACAATGCTTGTGATCCCACCAGATGCTCCGCAGCACGTCCCAGAAGTGTCTCTCCACTCTGCTACGCGGTGAATATGCGGCAAGTCTATTTTTGACGGAAGCTGCACAGAGCAGATGAACTGGGCATGAAGTCAGACACAGAAACGGCACAGAGAATCCGGTCAATTTTCTAAATAAAACACTTTCTGCAGACTCCCGGTCGTATATCAACAAAAAAAACACAACTAAAACAGACAAAAATAGAAACCATTCAACTACGTAGCCTAATTACCCACAGTAGAAGCACAAAAGTCAAGGAAAAAGGACCAAATCAAAAAGTCAACAACGTCGGGCAGGCACACCTCTCTGCTTCTGAAACCACTCCCAGTGGGGTATGAAGCCGCTTGGAGGATGGAACAAAACCGGGTCGCAGACGCAACGTTATAGAGCCGTGCCTGGTGGAATCCCGGCATTAGGCTGATGTCAGCTTGGCACGAAAGTAGAAAAAACTGTTGGAAACCTAGTGTTCAGAGGAGTCTGAAGCCTGAGCTTTTTGCTCACAGGGTTTATTTTTACATAAGTTTACCTCATTATTTGAAACTTTGGCCACGTTTAATATGAACATCCAACATTGTAATATTATATCTATGACCGAAAATAAGGAAAAGCATAATAGGTCCCCTTTAAAGGTGCCCTGTTTGTTTCTTGTAAACAAATAACGGCTATGTTAACATTCAGTGTTATTTACCAAAACGCATTGTGTGTCCTTGAGGTCTTAAGGCTATTTCACATTATAGCGGAAAAACAAGGGTCTTATTTACCTCATTTACGTTCCATGTTGGTCGGCGTTTTACCACTCCGAAACTCCCCGTGGCGCTGTACTAAACGGCTACGTGATTGCTACGTTTCAGTGTTTTTGTTGAACAAGCCTTGCAGCATGCATCTGCATGCTGATATTTCGCCAAGTGAATATCTTTTTTTGTCTGGTCTTGTACAGTTCTGGAAATTCTGAAACACAAGTAATTAGTTGTTCGTCCATCTTTCAGTTCAAGCAGTGGTCAACAGCTATTGGCTGCGCCCACAAATGTCGGCGCAGCTCGGGTCGAAGTTCAACAAATTTGAACTTTCGGTGCACACTCACTACGCTCGGCGCACTGCGGACATCCACGCAGAGCAATCGCAGCACATCGCAGGCACAACAACTGTTTTTCTGCGATAATGTGAATACTCCACAAACATGTTTAATGCATTTATGCATTAATTTTTTTATATTTTAAATTGTGCAATGTTTACGTCCATTTTACTTTTTTTTCACTGCCTTTGCTGGTGCATTGCTACACTTCTTTGCACATTACCACCATCAACTGTCAATTAGTGGAATAGTGTGAAAGCGGCGGCAGGACTGTATATTTCACCGCCCGCACATCCTGTGCATTCTGTGTGCGTGCACAGTGCAAACAAAACAGGGACCCACTCATAAAAACATTGCTCCCTATCGCTACCGCTGTTCTGAAGACGCAGCAGCAGGGCTCAGTCTTGTCACTGTGCTTAATCCTGGTGCCCAGTATGCATAAAACAACATTCTGTGATGCATTATCACATATACTTTCTGACTTGTTTAGGTCGACCTAAATGAGGAGGAGACCATCCTGATTATTCGGCGTTTGCATAAAGTGCTCCGCCCCTTCCTGCTACGCAGACTGAAGAAGGAGGTGGAGTCTCAGCTGCCAGAGAAGGTGAGATTGAAACTAAACCTTTCTACTTTGATTTGATGTAGCTTGATTATATTTACTGCATGGTTTGCAATGCGGAAACCCTGCACTGTTGTTTGACTAAACTGTTTTGATTACATAAGTATATTCCAAGTAACATTGGTAAATATAAAACAGTTATTATTATTAAAACAGCATGTTGTTTTTTATGTAAAGGATAATGAGCCATGCCATTAACAAAAATAATTCCTAATGGTGTGGCTACTAACTTCTGCAGTGTGTTTTCGTAACAGCATAGGGCCAGGTGTCTTATCTTTCTTATTTTATGGTCACGTACGACCGATCCAAATATACAAGCATGTATTTATTTTTTATTTTGGGGCAGTACACTCTTGACAACCTTTAAATTAACACTACTTTACTACTTCAGCAATTATTAATGGCTGTAGCCTTGTAACTGCTGGAGGGAGCAAGTATTAATTAAGAACAGTGATGAGGCCACTATGTCAGAGCTGTGCAGCTGCCTGAAAATAATGTGCATCCCTTCCTCATAAGGATCAAGTATTCTCTGTGGGGTTACATCCCATCAGGCTGATGTAATGCCAGGCATCGTTCTACTTGAATGGATGAGAACACTGACTATCTAGGGCCCTGTTTCCCAAAAGCATCTTAAGGCTAATATGATGATAAAATCCATCTTAATCTTCTTAAAGGTGGCATATGCCTTTTCTGGAGAAATCCAATACCATGACAAATACCATGATATAGAGCGAACAACAACACAGCAAGTAATGTAACTAACGTTAGCTAGTTTGTGGGTTAGCAACCTGTCCCTACAGTTGCTGCTGCAAAGCTAACAGCCAGAGAGGACGAGACGGTTTCCCAGAGCCAGATCTCTGTAGACTTTTAAGTCAGAACTGATGTTCTTTGTTAAGTGACGTTTGATGTAAAATGAGTGATAATGTTTAGTTTTATTTTCCTATTTTCTAATTTAAACTAAAACACAAATTAAATTCAACAATTGATCTGATTTAGATTTTTTTAATATATAACATGTTTTATATATAACACGGCTTATAAACATTTGAATACGCAACGTTACTTACACAAAGTGTATTCAGCTTCATCTTCTGCACCACGAACAGCCAACATTAAGCTTTTAACGGCGTGTATGTGGACTCGCTCTTAAGCGCTGCTTTGGGAAACATGTAGAAATGTAAGAACGTGTGTAGAAAACACTCACTTCACCTTCAGAGATTGTTCTTTGTGTGTACTGTATATTATGGCAGAGTTACTGTGCACAAGGTACCTGTACATAATATGCCTTTCTTTATTGTCATTCACTCAGGTGGAGTATGTCATAAAATGTGACATGTCTGCTATACAGAAGGTTTTGTACCGCCACATGCAGAAAGGAATCCTCCTCACTGATGGCTCAGAGAAAGACAAGAAGGTAAATATACCAAGACCCCTGTGGCTTCACTGACGGTCAGCGTTTTGTTTTATGATTGGGTGTCATGCTGACAACCTGAGCCGGTTAGCTTTAGAGCACAGCGATATTTACAGTTTCTTGCTGTTTGACATCAGAAGGTCCCTGAATTTTGTTGTATAATTGGAGTAACAGTTGCCCTGTGCTTTGGCTTTTAAAAAAGCCAAATGAGATATTGTGTTTGCTAAAGATAAAGAGTATATTGCAAATTTTATTCAACTTCTGAGGCTGCATCTCGACTTTTTGCCTCAATTTAGTTTTGAGTGCAGAAACCGTCTGTTGTCCAAACCACCTGGGGATGCAGGCTGCACAGGAGAAAAATTGGAATACATGACTCAAAATCTGTTTAGTTCAAACCTGCATTACCTGACAAGATTTTAGAATGAAACTAAGCTTCTCTGAGGTTTTCAGTGCTGTTAAAGATAATTAAAACGGCTATAATTTCTATTTTTTATGATAACAATGTGAAAACAAAGTGACAATGTGAAAGGGGTCGCTCGTAATGAACCTACAGAGAATTTATAACCTGGATCTGCAGCTTCCCCTCGGCTTTATGGAGCAGCTTTACTGTTTTGGTTCACTCTCTCCGCTCTCATAGTGTGGTTTTCAGCCGCAGCAGGCAGCTGTTTAAAATGAAAAAGCTGTAAAAACCCACAGTACACTGCCTGCTCAGCACAGCAGACAGACACAGTTAGCAACAAGCTGGTGAACATAGTGGAGCATTTAGCAGCTAAAGAGCCAGCTATTTCCCCCAGGAGCTGGTAGAGACCAAAAACAGAGCTAAAAGAGAGTGAATTATGACTTACATTCATCAGGTGGACTCAAACACGACTCCAAATAACGATAAAGTTGCTCCGTAACTGCTGGACGTGTAAATAAGCAACTTTTTGCTAACAAGTTCACCATATCATATTAAAAGGTAATGATATGTCAATGTCAAAAAAATCAGTTATTGCAGGTTTAAACTCACATCAAGACAAGTATCATTGTTTTGATCTGGCATTTAATTTCTTTTATATATGCTATAATTTTGCCCAGGGCAAAGGTGGAGCAAAAACCCTGATGAACACCATCATGCAGCTGAAGAAGATCTGCAACCATCCATACATGTTCCAGCACATTGAGGTGAGTGCTGCTAGCCCAAGATCACTGATACTGGCTGTTAAAAATTTGTGAATACTGACACTGGAAAATTTGACCCTGATTTCCACGTGTGCACGTTTGTGTAATTTACCTACTGTAATTATCAGCTAATTTCATATTTATTACCTTCGATGAAATAGATTTCATTTCAAGTTTCGACATGTAACTTAATGTACTTGTATGATATCAGAAGTTATTTTTTATATTGTTTAATCCAAATCTGTTTTGTTAAACTTTTTGTTCATCCAGTAACATATGTGATGGTGTCTCACATTATTTATGTTCTTAAAATTGAATTACACAACAATCTGCAATCTGACAACAAGTCCTGCATGAGAAAACTTTTTGATTTGATTTAAGAAGAAAGTGATAAGCCGCCTGCCTTAATAAAACACTAAGTTCCTGTCTTTTCATTTTTAAGGTAGCTCAGAGATATGATTGGAAGTCTATCCCTTGGACAGCCAAATTTAAATGTAGGACTTAGTTTAATAGTCTCTCCTTATTTAAACCAGTAAATGTTCTCTGTCATAGGAATCTTTTGCTGAGCACTTGGGCTATCCAAACGGCATCATCAATGGGTAAGTTGGACAAAAAAAGTCTTGTGTCCTTCACAGTTACACACTTTATTTTAGTGTATTTCTATCATCCAAAGCTAGAAAGCATTAGAAGTGACAGAATCCTGATTTTTGCCATGCTGGTACTTTGATTGATTGGCAAAACCAGATTGATACTGGATCAGGATTCTGTATGTGCTCACACAAATATGCAAGTATAACCTTCACAGATGTATTATGTGTATGATCTTAAAAACTTTGGTTATAAAGGTGGTGAGTGAGTGCTGCTAGCCCAAGATCACTGATACTGGCTGTTAAAAGTTTGTGAATACTGACACTGGAAAATTTCACCCTGATTTCCATGTGTGCATGTTTGTGTAATTTACCTACTGTAATTATCAGCTAATTTCATATTATTATCCATATTATTTCTAACAGACAAGTGCATTTTTAAGTATTTATTCATGTACAGTATTTGTCAACAATTATAACTTTTCCTATGAAGACATATTTTACATTATTACAACTGTGTTTTATTGTATTGTCCTTCATTATCTGTTTATACACCAGCCCATTTAAGGGCTTATAGTTGTTGATAAATACACTGATAAACACTTATATTTGTTTAAATTATAGTGTGTGATAAACCATTTATTAAATGTTTATATACTGCTTATAAATGCTAAATAGGAAGGGTTGAATAAAAATGTGACCAGGGATTTAAGCTCACAGTCCCTATTGATGGTCAGATCTTACAAATTGCTTTTAAATGACAGAGATGACACAGCCTTTGTAGTATTTTGATTGTGGAATAAAGAAGATTCAACTGATTTTAACAGTACGTCAACAGTACAAGTCAAGGTTCTAAATTATTGTGAAAATCCTAACAAAACCAGCCTTACTCTCAGATCTATTAATGCCCATAGTCACAAATGGATTGACACCCAGATTATGTTTATTTACAACATTGTGTGCAGCATCCTCATTTTCTCTTTGACTTTTTGTATAAAACACAGTGAAACAGTACAGTAATTTAACACTTCATTGGAGAAAATAGTCAAGTTCAGGTCTGAAAAGCCAGCGTGTCGGATAATTGCTACATCTCTGCGGTACTTAGTGGTACTTAGCAATTATTCATAGCAGCGATTCACCTCAAACCAGATGTGTGAACATTCATGTTACAGTCCTGTCACACATTATATTTCCATTGTCACTTCACTGTACTATTCTTGAGATTTGGGTATGAACCACTGGACTTTTCTGGTTTCCCTGCCACATATAGATCACGAAACAACAGCGTTGCTTTACAAAATACGTGAATAAAAGAATGTGCAGCGGATTGCAGGCTTACATTGATTAAATCAATAAAATACAATATATTGTTACACCTCTACCTCAAGTCATTTTGAGGTGAATGAGAGTAAAAAGGGTTTTTGCACTTGAGCTCTCCATCTAATGCTGCTCCATGCAGCAGGTTTCTTTGTTCCTATACACTGGTTACAGGACTCACAGAAATGTGTAATCCAGTATTACTCTGCTCCCGTGGAGTGTGTTTGCTAACATATCTACTCACACATACTCAGGCATCCACTCAGAACAACCATATACACACACAAGCTATTGTGTCAAACCTTAAAATGTATATGTTGCTGTTGCTGTTTTATTGCATGTTTATGTATTAACGTTCCTCTTTTGCTAATAAGCTTTTGTAAAAGAGTCACAGGCCACTTTCTAGTTTGAAGACTGTAGCATTAAATGTTTCTGGTAGTACAAATGGTTGTTGACACAGTGGGCGGTATCTGTAAAGCTGGTTGTAAAAGACTGAAAAGGACTAATTAGAAATAATGAGCTGTGTGGTCTGTCCATGTACCAGTCATATGAGAACTATACAGTATATATCACAAGTCAACTGTTGGTGGTAGAATTGCATTGTGGGTAATGTAGGGGCCAGGTTTTGACAAGGAAGAAGAATGTGTGTCAAACTAGATGCCACTTTAATAATCACTACTTGGGTAATGATGATTTATGTTACATGTTTTGCCTGATTACCTCCACCCAGGCATGATCTGTATCGAGCTTCTGGGAAGTTTGAGCTCCTAGATCGCATCCTGCCGAAGCTACAGTCTACTAACCACAGAGTCCTGCTATTCTGTCAAATGACCTCACTCATGACAATCATGGAGGACTACTTCAGCTACCGCAACTTTCAGTATCTACGTCTTGACGGTAAGCTCACGCCTCTACATAAGTTTAAACATTCTGTGATCATCAAATGTCCGGGCATATTTTAATGTATCGTATCGGCTAAAATAAATAAAAATCCAATCCTTCCTTTACTGTACTCCGCTGAGTTTTGTCCACCTTAGTCTGCTAGCGTTCCAGTGCTGCTCTCCTTAATGACAGCTGGGCTCTACAGTGCGAGCATTTCACTGCATATGAAAGTGATAATTAGAGTGCATGAATGCTAAAAATGATTTGGGTGCACCAGTGTGATTGACCCGTTAACCCGGGTGTCAGAACTGTCTGTTCTGACACCCGGGTTAATGTTGCATGGATTCGCTAAAGTTAATCTGTCATTCATATCATATCAATAAGTTTATCATCTTAATAGTTTTGAACCAGGAAGTCCAGTATTTGGATCAAGTCGTGTGTCAGATTGAAGTGTGTCAGATTTAGTAGTGGTTTACTGTTATTTCAATGTGTCAGGTTCATATTTAATCAACAGTATCGGATCAGACTCGGAATCGGCAGATACCCCGTGTTAAAGGAACTTGATCGGGGACATCCCTAATAATTTTATGATATATAATGTGTTTAATAGACTATAAATAATAATTTAGACATAGCGAATGACACTTGTTGAATATTTTTGCTTACATGTCAGAGCAATTAGGAGGAAATTTGAAGCTTCCCATGCAGGCTTACCACACCTCCTGCAGTGTCCATGTGGCGTGTAAAACCCAAAGTATGTTTACCAATATGCAGCAATACACAACGCATTTTGTGTACCAAGCAGAAAAATACTATATAAAGAAATACAACTTTTTTTCCAATTAGTCCCTGCAACAAGACACATGATCATAATCTCTTGTAATCCCTTTTATCCCTTTGGGTATTTGGTGTATTAAAAAGATAAATTTCTCATTTGTAATTTAAGTTGACTCATACTCATCAGACCAAAAGACTAATAATCTGTCACACTGAGGTGTCAGAGACTTTCCATCACATACACTCAGCCTGATACACACACTTAGCATCGCAAACAAAAGGCAATCCTATTAGCCACTCGGTCTGGCAACGGAGACCCCAATTCACTGAGGAGATGTTATCAAGTCATTTTGGGCTCTTTTTGAGTCAGAATAAAATGTGCAATGTGATACCGAATTTCTACTCCATTTTCCTTGACTGCTGCTCGAGTGACTGATGATGCAGATACATCTGTTTTCCCCAGGAATGAAAACAGATAGCAGCACATAGCAAACATGACAAACAAGAAGAGCTTCTAAGTGTTCTTCAGTTTTAAGCAAATTGGTCCTGTACCAAAGTAATTTGGACTGAACGCTGCTTGTCCAGTCTCACACCACCGTGCAGTAACTCACAGTTTAGTGTGTTTTGTGGTTTTTGGGCAGTAATTCAGATTTTCTGAGAGAAGCTTATAAAATGCTAAAGTGAAAGGCACACAGTCAGACAAACGTTTTTAGTTATTCTACGCTGAGGTGCAAAGTTTCAGTTAATTCATTCACATAATTAGTATTTTGGTCTTCAACCAAAAGAAATTAATGAAAGGAGTCATTTTGTATCATTTTGATAATCAGCTTTTATACCATCCACACAGCTCTTTGAGAAACAAATTAAATCACATTTTGAACCCTGCTTAATTAGAGCCACTCCATGCTCTTTCCAGCACACCTCTGAAACAGTTTAATTGGTCAGAGATGAGGCACGGAATGCAGGTGACATTTTTACTGTACTGCAAACAGCTTTTGGATCAGAAGAACAACAAGTTCAAGCAGACTTTCCAAAGTTAACTTGACAGAGTCTGCATTTCAAAATGATGTTTGGTGTTTCAGGAACCACAAAGTCTGAGGACCGAGCTTCACTGCTGAAGAAATTTAATGAGGAAGGATCTCAGTACTTCATCTTCCTGCTCAGCACCAGAGCCGGTGGCCTCGGCCTCAACCTGCAGGCTGCCGACACTGTGGTCATCTTTGACAGTGACTGGAACCCACACCAGGTATGTCCATCAGTAGATTTTATTATCATATCCTGAATTAAACTTTGAGCACAAGTAGTGTCCTCACAGGTTGTTAGTTTACTGTTACAAAGAGGAAGTAAAAACCAAAAAAAGGAAAGTAAAAACATAATGAAAGCTGACAATAAATGAGGCCATGACGGGAATTTGCGACAGGCTTAGTTCAATTCAATTCAATTTTATTTATATAGCACCAATTCATAACAGAAGTTATCTCATTGCACTTTTCCTATAGAGCAGGTCTAGACCGTACTCTTTATAATATTATTTACAGAGACCTAACAAATTCCCCGTAAAGTTCGACTAAAATTCATTGGCTCATTTTTACAATCAATCCAGGCTGCAATAAAGTTACGAAGTCAATAGCAACTGAAATCCAGATGAAAGTAGTTTAAGGGCCCTGACACAGCAAGCCGATAATTGGCCATCACATCAGGCGCTGCAAAACCGCTATGTTTAACAATAGGGCCCAAAGATAAAACATTCTGATTTACTTACTGATTTATCCACAATAGACATTCTGGCATTGGCTCTCGATGGGTGTTAATTAATTTCCTCTTTTATATTGAGGCAACTGAAATGATCTCATATTTCTCTTTCATCTGCTGATTCCAGGACCTTCAGGCTCAGGACCGGGCTCACCGAATCGGTCAGCAGAATGAGGTGCGTGTGCTTCGTCTCTGCACCGTCAACAGTGTGGAGGAGAAAATCTTGGCAGCTGCCAAATACAAACTCAACGTGGATCAGAAGGTCATCCAGGCAGGCATGTTCGACCAGAAGTCCTCGAGCCACGAGCGCCGTGTCTTCCTCCAGGCCATTTTAGAGCATGAGGAGCAGAATGAGGTACGGTCTCAGTTTGTAACTTATGTTTAATTACCTCCGCCAAGGAGGTTATGTTTTGGGTGCCATTTGTTCATTAGTCTGTCAGCAGGATTACGGAAAAACTACTGGACCGATTTTCATGAAACTTAGTGGAATGGTGTAGCATGGACCAAGGAAGAACCCATTACATTTTGGAGCGGATCTATGGCGACAAATGTTTTACGATCTAGCTTCTCTGTCTGTCTTCTCCTCTCCGTGTTTGACCAAAGGCGGGGCTCATGCCCGGGCCACACAGCCTACCTGAGCAGTGTGTGTGCATCATGGAACCTCTTGCTTTTGAAGTGAAGTGAAGGTAACGTTTTACTTGAGTCGACGGCAACTCGAGGAAAAATGTAGAAAAAAGCAGAAAAGCAATATTTCCACCTGCTTTGTCTGCAGTTGTTGTTATAACCACAGCACGCTTGTTAAGCTACTGTAATAGCGAATTGTTACGAACAAGCTAAAACGAAAGCTCGTCTTAGTTTGCCACGAATCTTAATATTTGGCACATTCTGGTAAACATAGCTACTGGCTGAGACAAACCAGCCCCTCCTCTCTCTACAAGAGGTACCTGCAGGCAGTGAATCGCAGCAGCAGAGAGAGGAGGACAGGATGGATGACTAATAGTGACTGATGTCTGTGTTCTTCATTCTTTCTGAACTTCACTCAGCATTTTGATGTCAGCAATATTATTTATTTTACTGATAGTTTAGATTTGTTTCCAGTGAGATAATACTGAGTTTATATAGTGACTTTGCTGTTGTGAACTTTACTGTTGCTGCTCTAGAAACAACATTTAGTTATATTTAAAATATAAATCAATTCTTATCCTGTTCTGAATATATTCTTTTAAAAAAATGATAATAAACAATTCTTTAGTAATGAAAAAGAACCAGTAAGAATATTGATAAAGAACCGGGCTGATAAGAGTATGGAAAAGATAAAGATACAACCCTAACGATACCCACCCCTACAGCTGGTTAGTGGCTTCACCCTGACTTTGGGGGGATCAGCAAATCGCAGTTCAAATCCCTTCACTATAAGCCTTGTTTAACCATTGTTATTTTGTGATTATTATTTTTTATGGAACACAGTGCGATCACTCACAAAAATGTGAAGGATTGCTTCAGGACATCGCGCTTAGGCCTACTTCATCAGTGAGCATATTTGTTTAACTTTTTTCTTGCTAATGTCTGAGTGTAATGTGAAAAATTACAACCTGTGTTTTATTGTTAAATAAATATTGTTATGATAATTGTCTAAAATTATGTGAAAATGCATAGTTTTTAGTCCAAGAACATCAAATTTTCACCCCCAAACCACATGACCACATATTAGTGGTTGCGCTTGCAGATTTGCATATCCTACAACAGTGGTTCCCACCCTATTTTGTCTGACGCACCCCCACAACCCACACATCAGATGGGCCTAAGTACCCATTTATCATACCCATTTGATAGATGGGATGGCTTTATGGTATTGTTCAATGGTATTTTTTAGTTGTTTTGGAAATATGTTTTTATTTGTACTACTGCCATTTGTAGTGACAAAAACTGGTTGTTTCAACCATTTACAGCAGCTTTACTTTTAGCTCTTTGTTGTCTTTTTTCTAACTAGTCTTTCTGCAGTCTTAATCAACTTACAATTGACTATGTCTTGTGCAGACTACAATAGTTGGTAAGTTATTGTGACAATAACTAAAGATTAGCATCACACAAATTTTTAATCTTACTTGTGTGTTGATTTTTCTCCTAAACACATACCTGTGAACATATATTATCAAATCATAACTTCTATTTTTTCAAATTAGATGAGCTTCACAATTTCCGCGTACCCCCTAGGTAACTGTAAAGTACCCCTTGGGGTATAATTACCCCTGGTTGGGAATCACTGTCATAGAAGACTGGACTATTGGCCTTGGCCTGCGCTCTCTGAGTGCCCTTCTAGTTTTATGTTTTATTATTTATCTTGGAAGTAAAAGCATCTCAGGACTAAGATGCAGTATTTATTCATCAGGCATTTTTATATAATGAATGTAGGAGGCCCTACATAGATTTTTTTCCTTTTAGCTAAATTATGCATGCTGGTTTTGATTGAATTACTGCAGGCCTAGAGACAGCTCCTTAGATATAATCAGTGAGTTAACCATCCTTCATTTATGGTGTTGTAATGCAGTCTCAGCTATTTAATTGGTATTTGATACAATCTGTATGCCATACTTGATTTTTTTGTTTTGAACTGAGCATGTGAGGCTTCTGTTTTGCTGCAACAGTTAAAACTGAGAGTGGAATGTCTTCAGGAGACTGTCTTTTGATGTTTTTCCCAAATGTAACTCTAGGAAGAAGATGAAGTGCCTGATGATGAAACCCTTAACCAGATGATAGCCCGCAATGAAGATGAATTTGAGCTCTTCATGGTAAGAAAAGCACACATTTTTGTGAAATCTAATTGACATTTAAATTGCAGAGTAACTCTGAAAAAATAATTGTACGTTGTCCATAATGCCAAGACCATTATTCTGGTTAAGTGTCATCATTTGTTCTGGCACCTTCAGACTTGGCAACAACTGTCACCAGCCAGACGCTTCTTCTTGCATATTAAATGAATGTATTGCCATGGATACAGGACTCACAGTCACCATGTCATTCACAGTACCACCACTTGACAGTTTTACACTACATAACTCTGTGTTTGAAATGTCTAGTACAGTTGTTCTGCCCTCTTGGCTCAACTAGTTAGTTAGGTTGCTAAACACCAGCTGAAGTTCAAAATCCAATGCATAATGCTTGTATTTAAAAACTTGGCACTACACAATCTCCAGCTTCACTGGTTCCTGGTGGTGTCGCCACATCTTTTGTTTTTAATCCGGCTTGTATTGGCTAGCTCCATGGTGACTGGGTGCAAGATATAAAATATTCTTATGCATGCCATAGAATATGGTTGGCACCAAGTTGGTAACTTCTAAAAGGGCTTCGTCCGAAGGTGCATTTAGTGTTACCAAATCTAAAGCTGGATTTTATAGTAAATGGATTAAGAGTTTGAGCATAGCAAGAGCCTATGCCATAGCTACAGAGTTTTACCTGATGTGATTTTCCTACTTTTCTCCTCTGTAGCGCATGGACATGGACCGACGCCGGGAGCACGCCAGGAACCCAAAGCGTAAGCCTCGTCTAATGGAGGAGGACGAGTTGCCTTCTTGGATCATCAAAGACGACGCTGAGGTAGAACGGCTCACATATGAGGAGGAGGAGGAAAAGCTGTTCGGCCGAGGATCACGCTGTCGTCGGGATGTGGACTACAGTGACACGCTGACTGAAAAACAGTGGCTACGGGTAAAATCTGAGTATACGTATCAATCTGTGACATTTAATCAGAAATGAAAGCCCAAATATGGTGATCAATGTAACAGCTGGAACAGTGAAATTGGTTAACAACCTAATATATATTTATTCAACTGCAAGCTATAGTTTTATTTTTATTTATTGACCCTAATAGTAATAAAAAAGCAAACCACGGTGGCTGCAGAACTGTTGAAAAAGTTTGTTTCTTTCTCACTTTGTCACCACTGCAGTTAATTATAGCAATTTTGTGTAATATACTGACTGATTCATTTGCATTAACTCAATTTGGGTAATTAAAGAAATAAAATGTCTCTGTGCTCCACACCTGTTGGAACGCTACACTTGCTTAGTCATTCAGTCGGTACATGACAGTCTAATATGTAATCTCACATTGTTTATATTTAACACTGCCATTAACCTGCAGTTTAATTTCTTTTGTCTGAAACAAAGAAACTTTTTCTTTTGCTTGTTTATGCTCACAATGCCAAATTATGAATCAGGGTTTATACTCCTTCCAAAGAAGTTACACACAAGTAGCTTGTTCATTTTTCTTCCTTTCGATCCCATGAAAAGAACAAAATCAGCAAGTCCATCTCTCAATCTTTCCAACTTTTCTACCTTTTCTGTGGCTCTTAGCCCCAAGCCCATTTGTTTCTACTGAAGATGTAAATATTTAAAAACAAGTCACAAATATATAGTTTCTTTTGTTTGTTTAAACATTTTTTAAACTCAGTAATTTCCATAATTGCTGGTGTAGTTTTTAGCAAACGTTATTAAAACAGGAGTAACGTCATCCATCGTCAGCAGATTAACCATAACTGGATTTAATGCCAAAGTTTAGTTTAGCCTGATGCTAATGGCACCCCAAACCAAATATACTGTGACACGCTCCCCTGGAGAGACATCTCATGCCTGGCAGATCCATTATATTGACTAAGGCTCAGGTGTTTCAGGGAAACAAGAATAGAACAAAGAAAAGTTAGCTGTAGTTCAGAGAGGCTCTAAATAAAAGAAGAAAAATGTGTATATACCTGTAGGCACTGCTGAAGAAATTTAAGGTATGCTAAGGAACATATATATCTACTAAGGGTGTAAGCAGTACGTGTATTCGTCCCGAACTGTCGGTACAGGACGTTTGGTTCGGTATGTGACTTCCTCAGATCGGTACGCCCTGTGACCCAAACTATTACTGTCAGAATAGTGTATTTATGTCTACTATTCGCACGCTAGAAATTCTAGAGCGCGAGTTTTACCCAGAACGTTTTGGCAGTACACCAGTTGCTGTCTCCGAATGGCAAACACAAATGAGAGACCAGAGCTGGAGGATCATCCCATGACATTTAGATCCACTGTATGGGAGCATTATAGTTTCCCAGTTAGTTACGATGGGCAACTATGAGTGTCAAACTGTATGCTGACATTGTTTAACTGAAGTCGGGTATGTCTGTGGAAACACTTTAAACACTTTACGACAGCATCACTAGAATGTATTGATTAGCGGAACGAGACAGAAACAGACTGGAAGGTGAGCCCCCCTCCCCACGGCATTCAAGCAGCCTGTCGCTGCAGATTGAGACCGTGCCAAATCAATAACTAATGCTATAGGAGTATTTATCACTGCAGATATGTAACTGTACTCGGCCTATATATACTGTCTAATGGTCGTAGAGAATACAGAATTTAAGCATATGGTCAAAATGCTTGAGCCCTGCTACAATGTGTCTTCACGTGTGCATTTCAGTCAGTCCGTTGTGCTGCCCTGTGTAAACCAGCGCATGCTGCAGTTGTTAAGGAATTATCAACAGTCTAACGATGGAGCATCATTTGTGAATGACTGTTGAATGTTTATATTTTTCAAATTAAATGTTTTTGTTTTCCCTGCTGTACCGAAAACTGTACTTAACTGTGACCCTAAAACCGAGGTACCGTGACAAACCGTGAATTTTGTGTACCATTACACCCCTAATATCTACAGAAGTTTGCCAGCCAAAGTAAAAAATACTACAATTAGTGAAAGTACTTGCTGCTGTCAAGTCATTTGTCTGTTACCAAGGGAATTGGAAATCTGATGACAGAGATGGTTTGTGAAAATGTATCATATGTGGACAAGTTGAAGTGATTGAAGATTAACCCCGTCTTTGCCCTGGCTCTTTTTGACTCCAGGCCATTGAGGATGGAAACCTGGAAGAGATGGAGGAGGAGATCCGGCTGAAAAAGCGCAAACGCAAGAGACGTCAGGACAAGGACTCGTCGAGCAGAGATGACGGGGCCGCCAAGGCCAAGAAGAAACGTGGACGTCCACCAGCTGAGAAACTCTCCCCCAATCCCCCCAAACTCACCAAGCAAATGAACACCATCATCGATACAGTCATCAACTACAGAGATGGGTAAGGAAATGTATTTACAAATGGGTTAAATCCGACTGAACTTTCATTTTATTTCACTGCATTATTCAGTCTGACATGGTGTTTATGTTAACAGTCTCATGTTATTTCTTCCCAAAGCAAGTGTTATGACCAATTCCAGACTAGTGTTTTAAGACTGAATTAATTCCACATTCACAGATACCTTCATCTCCTCATCTCATCGACTACAGACTGTGATTAACCCAAAACGTCTCTGCTTTCTCTGTCTGTGTATGAGCGGACTTCAGAAACTTTAGTTTAGTTGGAACATATTTGTACCGTAAACTGCCGGAAAGATACTTTGTAGTTCTATAGTGGATCAAAAGGTATACATCTGCTCTCATTAGGGCCCATTCTGTCCTTGTTATGGTGCATCTTTAAAAGATTACTTGTGAGAGTGCTTTGATTAATTTATGGAAAGCACAGATTTCTCCCTGGTCAGCAGGGTAAAAAAGAACAGACATGAAGTCATGTCTTAGTAACAGTACAACATCTGTGGATTCTTTCAGTCCAGTCGTCAGTCAGTGTGTGAGTGTATTTGTGTGTGTGTGGTCGGTTCTGTTGTGTGTTTTTTTTTTTTGTGCCCATGTGCAAAATCACAAGTATGTTTGTTTCTGGGTCTCTAATATTCACCCGTGCATGAGAGAACAAAAGAACATGTGCATTTGTGTTCCTCAAATATGCACTGGCAGACTACTGTGCCGGCACTTTTCCAGGAAACTGCCTTTCCAGAAGTCAAATTCTTTCCTCTCCCAGTAGATGGTTGTTCATCCCAGAGCATCTCAATCATACTGTAGCTCTGGCACTCCAGGCCTTTAGGAATTCTAGATTATATATATTTGATTTAGAGCCTCCTGGAATTTGATAAACTAATATCTCATCAGTGGAGCCAGGCAACAGTCTAGGCTCCATTTCCTCCATAAACCAGATTAAGGTGTAATTTACGGTGGCTGACAAGGGCCTGATTTTCTTGCTTGTTTTATAATAGTGTAAAAGACTGAGGCCAACTGTAAAAAAGAATACAAACCTTTTTACGTCGCCTCTTTACTCTTTACACTTTTCTTCCCGCTTCAAAAACAAACACTCTCTCTGGTCTGGTCTCTCGCTCAGGCCGAAAATCAAGCTATTCCACTTAGCACTCCCCCTAGAGGCCTGGAGAACTTAAATTATGTTGACTGGATATGCAGTGTTTCTGAAACTGCAGCATGTTTGGGTGGTGGGTTAGGGTGATTGTACAATGTCCAAGTCACCTGAGATCTGCAGCCTTGAAATCAGGCTGAATCTTTAGGCTCAAAAACTCACGAAACTTTGCACAAAATTCAGAAGTGGTATAAACTTACGTTTGACATAGCACATGGGTGTGGCAAAATGGATCACTAGCACCCCCTAAAAAGCAGATTTTCATGGTGTGGTCCACACTTGATATACTGAAACATGACGTATAATTAGGGGGTGTTGTCTAGGACCACATAGTGGACACAGGACATTTAACTCCTCCGTGCGGTGTTCAAAATGCATGAAAATTCAGAGATGCGTCGTTCGTCCTCCGCTAACACCGCCGCGGTCAGGTGCGAGGGCCCGTTCATTGCTGCTTGCAGCTTTAATTGAATTTTTGTTTCCGCTAACTTATGGGAACTCTGGTGTAAAATCGACAGCTCATATGCCTTTTCTCACCATTTTTCTCTTTATATTACTGAAAGGTTTATCTGAGCTCATCACAAGGGAACCTTGTTTACAGTAAACTATGCTGATCCGTATCCTTTTCCACTTATTAAGTGGCGGGTGATGGTCTTAACAGTCAGGCAAAGAAGCAGCAAGCAAATCTTTAAATGATCTCTATATTACCTGACAGATCAGTTTAAATGTACACTAGTGTTAGCTAACTAGCTAATAAAGTCTCAAAACACAACAAGTCTATGTTGGCAGAATTTAACCCCTAATAAAGTAATCACACATTAATTACTTTGAGGCACATGGATTAGTGTGTAGTGTAGAGACCTTAGTGTAAAACCTTTTGTGGGAGGAAGTAATGCAAATGAGCAGCAATTGGGATTACTGACATGAATAATCAAACTCTGTTTACAAGGTTGATGTAAAAAACAAAACAAAACATGAATGCTCATTTCATCTCACTAACTTGTCTCTTTTCCATCTTCCCAAACTCTGGGGAAATGAGTTGGGGAAAATTGCAGTCATGTCAGTCTTTATCTCTGTTGTAGGAGGATAATGATTCAAGGATACTTTGATTCCTCACATTGTTAATATGGGCTAATTTTTCTCAGAAGAACCTTGAAATTGAACATGTTCAGTTTATATAATGGAAAATGGAGGGACAATGTATGAAAAAATATCTGCTACTTTGACATGAAGTAACCTTCAACTTACAGCTGACAGTCATCTTTAAGTATTCATGGTATGGAGTCTATACATTGCTGTACATGTGTCTGAAAAATGAATAGATATAGCCACAACAACATATTAAGTAAGACCAACGCTGTTACAGCTCTGTGCTTGTGTATTTTATTCAACATCCTACTCGTATGAGCTCATTTGTTGTCACTTTATTAACACTCTTGTTGCCATATTGCAATTCTTTCCATGTCCTATGTTGCTTGTTGTTTACCTCACTAACTTTGAAACAGCCATCCTTGCCCCAAGCATAAACACTTTATAATTAATTGTGCTGCATTATTCATATTTATAAAAACAGATCTTATAACATAACCAAGAGGTGTCAAATTGCAATTGATACACCAAGGAAAGGTTTGGGACTTAAACAGAAAACATGACTCACAATTTGAGTATTATTATTATCATTATTATCATTATTATTAGGGCCCAAGCAGCGACTGCTGTGAGGTCCCTATTGTAATGCAAGAAATTATTATTCTTTGCGCCCCAAATGAATCGCATTTTCGAGGGGCTAAAGGCGCCTGAAAACTCACAAAATTTACGTATTTTATCGCTCTTGGGTATGGGCGTGGCAAAATGGCTCCATAGCGCTCCCTACAAAATTGAAAAAAAAAAGCAGCCCCCGGCCTACGTTTCACCTAAATGTACAAATTTTGGGAGGTACGTGTATCACCCCAAGATATACAAAAAAGCCTTGTTGAGCCATACCCTGAACCCAACAGGAAGAGCCATTTTGAATTGACTTTTACGCTATTTTTCGCCATTTACAGGTTCCGTATTTAAACAAACTCCTCATAGAGAATTCATCGGACCGACTTCCAATTTTCGCAGTGCAATCTAAAGACGTTCGCCACTAAAAGTTGTGCTAAGTGTGAGTTTTCGTTGAAGGGCGTGTCTGTGGCGTGGCGTCGAATTTTGATGTTTCACGAAGAAATAGGAAGTTGCTGTAACTTGAGTGTACATTGGCCAATCTACCCCAAATTTCACGTGTTTGATAAGAGTACTGACCTGAGGACGTCTTCATGCCAATTAGGAGTTGTAGTCATTGCACCACCTACTAGCAACAGGAAGTAAGACTTGCGTGGCAATCATCATGATTTACATGACAATTTCAGGGTGTGGCGTACACTTGATATACTGGAACATGACGTATAATTAGTTGGTGTTCTCTAGTGCCACAGAGTGGACACAGGAAGTGACATTTAACTTTCACACAGCGTCCAGAACACGTCGTCCTCATCGTCCGACCTCTGGCAGTGACGCACCCCGAATTGCGGTCAGGTGCCAGGGCCCGCTCATCGCTGCTTGCAACTTTAATTATAATTTTTATTTTATTTCTTTGAGTATTTGTGTACTAAGCTTTAATTGGTCCTGCTTTAGAGATGATAGCTGAAGAGGCATACTACAGAGTAAAGCTCACTTTCTCTCTTGAGCATTTTGCTCTTCTTGAAAAGTCTCATTGACTTCTTGTCATTTATTTTGTTGTTGTATAAGTCCAGAATTTGAATCTTTTAATTGTTAATATTTAATCGTTAACAAAGGTTTGGAGAAACTGGCCACAAAACTCTCTGGGAAGTTAAAAGGTAGTTTTAAGTAATGATCTGCTTGTAAACAGGGTAGAGTACGAATTGAACAATGATGTGAAATTATTTTGTGTTACCAGGTCAGGAAGACAACTAAGTGAGGTCTTTGTCCAGTTACCATCCAGGAAGGAGCTCCCAGAATATTATGAGCTAATCAGAAAACCTGTGGACTTCAAAAAGATCAAGGTATGTTAACTATGATGTCCCAGCAATTAATGTGAATGATGGATAATGATGATAGTGGGATCAACGAACAGAAAAAAAAAAAATCTGCAAGCTATAATTTAATGATTCTGGTGAAGAACTGATGCAGAATATACAGCAGTCCAACAATAAATGTTCTTTTATAGTAATAATAAATTCATGCTATATTTTGCCTACCAGCAGTTTTGTGAGAGACAAAGATTTAAAAGATAAACAGCATCTTTACCAAGCTGTGTAGTCATATGGAAGTAGCAAAAACTGTTCTTCTAAAGAAATGATAACTTTAAAGCTGCAACAATTAGTCGATTAATTGTTTAGTTGTTAGTCTCTTTAAATTAATTTTCTGACAATGTTCAAAATCGATTTTTCTAGGCGAAAATGCCTGGTTCTCTGGCTCCAGCTTCTCAACTGTGAATGTTTGCTGGTTTTCTTGGTCTTGGTCTATCAAATTAAGCTAAATAGTTTTGAAAGATTTACATAATTTTTGAGTTTTCAGAAAGTAAGGGAAGACATCGATAGCTTTATATCACATTAGTTGAAGGCTCACAGAATCTGAGAGGGATGAGTGTGAAGCAGGTTGTTGCTCCATGCTGGTGTTTTCTGCCAACAGGATCGTGTAAGAAACCATAAATACAGGAATGTGGGTGACCTGGAGAAGGATGTGACGCTGCTTTGTCACAATGCCCAGACCTTTAACCTGGAGGGATCCCAGGTCAGAACCCCCCCATGTGGAACTGAAGTTTCTCCAATTTACTTCTTTTAATTAATCTTTGTGTGTACTCCTGTGGTGTTTAACCATGTGTAATATAGAGCCAGAAGTCTGCAGGTTGACACTCTCAAATAGTGCTGAAACAATTAAGTCAATTGACAAAAAAAAAATCATTATCAACAATTTTTTATAACTGAGTAAAAACTCCAAACACTCTCTGATTCCAGCTTTTCTAATAAGAAGATTTAGTACTTTGTTCTATTTTAAATAACTATAAATTGAATTTTGGACTGTTGGTTTGAGAAAACATTTGAAGGTATCATCTTGGGCTCTGTTGCATGTCATATCACTATCACCATCATAAATTCCCAAAGGATGTTGTGGTTATATGGTACGCGTCTTAACCACTCAGCTACCAGAGGCCCTTAATGATCAGCATTTTACTTTATTTTCTGTCATTTTATAGACAAAATGATTTAGTTAATTGAAAACATAATTGTTTGTTTAAGTCCTCCTCTCAAGTGACTTATTAACTTGCAAGTGCCATGCTCCATTGCACATGGTTTGACACCCATATACTCTTCCTCTGTTCTTCTTCTTTTGTTATTTTTTGGGGAGGCTTGGCTTTGTCCTTGACACTGGACAAGAATTTATTTCCTTCTTTTTACTAAAAGGTGTCAGTCTGTAATGCATTCTACCAGCGCAAAGAGACAGAGGCAAAAAAAAAGAAATGTTTTCCGGACAGAGCACTGTTTCATTGCTTTTTTAGGAAATGGTGTATATTTCATTCCTAAGGTTTGAATTGCCACTTCCTGTAGTCAAAAAGTTGGTATCAATTAATAATAACTTCTACTTTGTATTCTATTTGTACCCCCCTACCTGCCAGTTTTACTCTTCTCCCATTGATGCTTAATCTCTCCTCTTATTATTCCTACTCATAATACAGTAATTCCCAGTAATACACGTTATTCATGCTAAACGTTATTTATGCTGTTTGAGGAAGTGTTTATACCATCCATACCTTCTACCCCCCCCCCGCAGATATACGAGGACTCCATTGTCCTTCAGTCTGTGTTTAAGAGTGCCAGGCAGAAGATTGCCAAGGATGAAGAGAGTGAAGATGACAGCGATGAGGATGATGATGACGAGGATGAGTCAGAGGCAGAGGGTAAGACACACCATTTCTAGGACATGCATACAAATACACACACACACACACGCGCGTGCGCGCACTTGTGTCATCTCATTTAAATTCTACACTGTAAACCCAGTGATTGCTGCTCTGGTTTGAAATTCACATTGCCACCAACCCAGTATAGACTACTATTGCCTTCAAACTGTAGCACAGAATAAAAATATAATGTAAAAGACAGGAATGAAAAATACAATTGTAACTGCAGGAAAAAAGTTTATTTTAATTGAGCATGAAAGTTCATTCTTGACCTTGGAAAAGTGGAAAAAAAATTAACTCACGGTCCACTTTATAGCTTTTTCCGGAGCTTTCAACTGGTCTTCCACAGCAGAGGAAAACTGGTTGAAAGCTCCAGAAAGACTGAGATGATGACTGTGAAAAGGACTGTGTGATGCAGATTCTGTATTTTAAGCAGCAGTTGCAAAAAAAAGTATAATATTGAATTAAAAATACAGAATGATGTATTTTTGAGAATGACCACTTAACGTGTCCAGTTTGTTAGCTTTTTGTTTACCAAAAATAGTATTAATATTTAAAACATCCTATTTGTAACAACTGACATTAGGATTATTTTCATTATCTAATTATGTTCACAATTAATTGATTGATTGTTTGGTCTACAAAATAATGAAAAATCACTGTTTCCCAGAGCTCAAGGTCAAGTTAACAAGTTGTTTTTTCCAACCAGCCAATAAAATACTCTCATTTGAGAAGCTGACATTTTTTGATTTAAACAATTAATTGTTTCAAAATTATCTGAGATTAATGTGTCTGTCAATGACTTACTGTTTTAGTTCTAAAACGCCACAAATGAAATCATAATTTCTATGTCAGCTTGTCAGTTAAACATAAACAGGTGATTCCGGATATAATCATCCCATCCTCTGAGCCTAAATGTCGGTAGAAACTTTCTCACTCAGCAAACAATGATAAAACCAGTTATGTAAGACTTATTTGGTGGGACCTTAATTCACTCTTACTTTCCCCTTTTGCTTCATTCAGCCAAGTCGGTGCGTGTTAAGATCAAGCTGAGTAAGGAGGCACGCAGCCATGACAAAGGCAAGAAGAGGCAAAGCCGAGGGAAGGCCAAGCCTGTGGTCAGCGACGACGACAGCGACGAAGACCAGGATGACAATGTAGGTCATTCCACTTCACTGTATTTCACTGCATCATTAGCACATGTTTCAGTGATACTTCACTCAGGAAAAGGCTAATTCCTTGCTCTCAAGTAAAATTGACTGTTTCAAACTCAACAGGTTTCCGTCATGTGAACAGAATTCTGAATGGGCAAATTGGAGAAATAAATTCATATGGAAAGGACACTAACAAATTACAACTACAAAATAATGTTAATAATATTGGCTACCACATCTTAAGAAAGCTCACAGTAGCAGCTTATCCCTATTTTTTTTTTTTTTTTTTTTTAATGGAACATGAGAAATAGCAGGGGCGAATTCCCAAACAAAGGATTGTGGGGTAATGAGGTAATATGCATACATTGATAGCACCATGAGTTGCGCATAATTTGCAACCGCTATCTGCGCCGTCTCACGGTCCGATTCACAAAAGATATTGCAGCGCAAACATGCCTATAAAGTTTTGTGTCATTTGTCATTGTTTTGCGTCTGTTAAATGTTCATCTGCAATTTTCTGTAATAATATTATCTGTAGTAATATTTTTTCTTAAGGTGTACTGAAGTAGCATATCACATGACATGGTTAAGCAACGTTTGAGTCAAAAAATGTTATAAATGCAGTTGCAAGAACGATACTTTCCACTCATGTGGAAAGAGATGTTTGATTTGAAAGAGAACTTATTCTAATTCTAACTCCTCTAATTATCTATTAACTCCCCCTGCTTTCTCATTCGTTTCTATCTGCAGGATGTCTCTTATTTTTCTATGACTCACTCAGTATGGAGTGATTGTTCTTTGTGGTGCTTTAACTGTGCGCTCTCTCTCTCGTGCCTCTGGGCGCATGGAGAGCTGTTTCTCTCCTACTCTGCTCTGTGTTACAGTGCGTAACCACCATCTCCGTTTCTCCCAGCAGCAGGATTTATGTTGTTTTACAGTTTCATTCCCTCATGGTGAATATCTGTCTGTGCCATTCGTTGTACTGTGATGCGCTATTGCTTCGCCTGGCTACAGTCGCTGCTGCCACGATCACTGGAAAGTCGGGGCGTGACACCCCTCATGAAGGCGCTTCAGTTACCACCAACTCTCCGAAGACGCTAATCATTTCACTAACTGCGTGCGGCTATTAGCGCTGGTGTTTGTGAATTGGACATTTTTTGCATTGAGGCTCATTTGCATAGCAAGGGGCCAGTTTTGCGCCTAATGTCTCCATATTACCTCATTTACATACCTGCAAGTAGCACCGAGCCGCTTTTTGCTTGGCAACACAGTTAGAGGTGCAGTTCACCCTTGGCGGGTGCTTTGAGAATTGTGTGGTTTCTTTTTGTCGTATTTATGCAGGTTTAGCGGCTGCAAAAGCTGTGCAATCCTTTTGTGAATTTGCCCTGAGTGCTTTTCGACAGTATTTGTCGAACACGATGAAGCTCAGTTCTGGTCATCACAATGCAAAGTCCCGCTGTTTTCCTTCCAGCCATCTAACCAGCAACTGTTTCACACCTGGGTTGCCAGGTGCAGGCAATTATGTTAAATTATTGGTAGAAG
Source organism: Siniperca chuatsi (assembly GCF_020085105.1). NCBI lineage: Eukaryota > Metazoa > Chordata > Actinopteri > Centrarchiformes > Sinipercidae > Siniperca > Siniperca chuatsi. Next base: position 5,347,949 of record NC_058046.1, read on the forward strand.
AAAAGACTGGGATGAGTATTGCTGTTTTCAAACATTTACAATGCAACACAAAAATTGGGCTTTGTTTCATAGAATCTCTATACAATAGCTTATATTGATAATTCAAATTGTTTTTGGAGAAAAACAGACATCAGTTTCACAGCAGTAAGTAATGATGTTCAGGTTTGAAGCATGTGAATTGGGATTCAGGTATTACCTGCCAAAATCCACTCCTTTCACAGAGATAAGTAACGGCAGGAACCCTGTTTTTGGCCCTGCTTCACAGACACCAGTCACGCCGTGCTTCACAGTCAAAGAAATAAAATCAAAATAAGATCATATAAAATCAATTTTAATCAAATAAATAAAACAAAGTTGAAACACCAGATAATATATACAAGGGGAACAGACATAAGACACAAGTTAAAACATTAAATACCACGTGCTACGTAAATGCCTGTCTGAGTAGATGGGGTTTTAGCTGCTTTTTAAAAGAGTCAACAAAGTCCAAAGACCTCAGGCATATTGGGAGACTATTCCAAGGCTTAGGGGCTGCTGACTGGAAAGCGCAATCTCCCTGAGTCTTAAAATGTGTCCGAGGTACACTTAAAAAACGCTGGGTAGATGACCTAAGAGCCCGGCTCTTAAGCAGCACAACCTCACATTTGACCAATTTTTGGCAATTTTGCTTGATAAATTACTTGTCTCAGCACTTAAATACAGCCAAATGCTGAAGTATGATATTTCGGTAATAAAAATGGCTTAGGTTTTCCTCACTTTCAGTACTTATTCATGCTAAAATTGCTGCTTACTTTTCACATGAGTGGCAAAATGTGTTCAAGTTAATGTCAGTGAAGCAAAAACTGTAAACTGAAGGTATCTGCAGGAAGCTCAAGTGGCTTTAACAGACATGCAAGCCTCCATCCTGTAAATCAGAGTGAAGAGGGACCTTCAACAGGTGGAGCATCGAGGGAATAATACAGGCCTAACTTGCAACAACATTGTCCATGAACTAGAAAACAATGTACGACATGCAACACAGAATGGGGTTCATTACATATTCTTTTATGAAGCCATCTCTCAGTCATGATGGTATATTACTCTTACACACCTTCTGTTGTGTTTATCATCCTTCACTGGACTCCAGCATCATATAATTTGCTGACACAATACAATGAAACCAGTAATGGGAAATTAATGCCATGGCAACCACCACAAATGTACCCATTTTCATATAATTAGCACCTAATAGATACCTTGTATTCTCTTCTGCCTCCTCCTGCTTTTCCTATTCATCATGTGAGTGAAACCTCGACTGCACTCATTCGTTCATACACTCATCACAGGTTTGAGGTTTTCTGATAAAAACAAAATGTAATATAATCCTATATTCTACCTAAAATTCTATTTAAATTAATTTCAGTGGATGTTTTATTGGCATGACGTGTAGATTCAATACCATGACAAAATGAATGATGTCACTTAGTGTAGCTGCCGATCTCCATCAAATGGGTGACACATGACACACACACACACACACACACACACACACACACACACACACACTCTTCACACCATAAATTACTGTTCTTAAAAATTCAGTACTACAATATCATTAGTGCATCCAACAATTTTTGTTACATCTTGAAACAGACAATCCAACAATCATACACACCTCATGCGGCAACTGGCCAGGTGTGCAGAGGTGTGAAAGTGGGCAAGCTCTCTCTATACATTCTTCACAAAACTACTTCTGTCACTTTTCATGTGTATAAGAGTGAAATACCATGAATGCTTTCAAGAAGAGACAGTTTGAAAGTGCGCAGTGTTATTCCCATTTCTACGACCATGAAGGCAGGTTTTTCGCCTCGCCTTTGAGCGTAACAGAACAGCTATAAACACTTTTTAGACGTGGTTGGACAACACGTCATGCAACCTATTTTTGTTTGAACCATACCAAGACCTTTAGTTGCATTACTGGAAGAATAAAAGCAAAGAATTTTCCCAAATATAAATACTCTCTAATTACTGGCATGAATGCGCAATTTTCAAGTTTATTCGTTAATTATTCACCCTTGAGAAAATGCTGACCGTCTGCCGACGTCTGTGTTGTCTTAAATAGTACAAAGAATATCAGATAAAAAGGCAGTAACTGGATTAGACTGGTCTTAAAGTTTCAAGTGATGTATAACCAGGACAAAACCTCAGCACTAAATTTTGTTTGAGATCATTTCAATGCAGGATGATAAACCAGAGTTTCCCCCTCAAATAACTTAACTACATTTGTTACCATTAATATTCTATTTAAACTTGGCAACTAGAAAGCTAAGTACAGGTGCTCAAGTACTGTATTTAAGGGGAATTTTCAGATACTTGTACCTTACTTGACTTTTTCCATTAAATGCTACTTTAAACTTCTACTTCACTACATTTATTTGATAGTTACTAGTTACTTTGCAGATTACGATTTTATATACAAAACATGCGATCATTTTATAAAATCAGATACATTGTCAGATTAAATTAAATGACAGTATGTAAAGTAACTAAAATTGGCTCCACCTCTACAAGCTACAACATTAAACCATTGCTTATATGTTAATGCATGAGTAATAATAATCCAATAATGATAATATAAATACTGACAGCAGCAGTGCATGACTACTTTTACTTTTGATTGTTTAAGTAATTTTTTCTGATTATACTTTTAATGGAGTGGCTTTTAATTGTGGCATTACTTTGTAAAGGATAAGTAAAATACGTCTTCCACCACTAGAGACCGCAAACCTTCACCAGCCACCAACTTTGTTATTTTGACAAAAGTTTTGATGGCTAAAGGTGGCTATTGTTTCTCTCTTTTTTTTTTTGAGAATACCTAAATCACATGTGGAAATATGAGAGCTTTGTATAACAATGAAAAGCGAACAATTTTAGATCTATTTTTAACAAAAGACCTGAGTCTGATATTTTTCATAACTTCAGATGCTTTACACAGAACATACTGTGTATCTATTTAGATATACACACACTTATAAGGCATAAATGGCCAGCTGACGGCAGGTTTTTATTCATGCCAACAGTGATAGTGCACCGCAGCTCAGCCAAAATAAGAACTTCACCAGAGCATGTCCGAAAGCCACGTTACTCTGTGAATACAAATTTAGTGAGTGATTTCCTCAGTTGTCTATCAGTGATGGTGGTAACACACTCTCCTACTCTTTGTGCAGCGAGTTCAAAGCAAAGTCCTGTCTCTTTGTGTCTCTATCTCTCACCCCACTTGCTACTTAATCACAGATTAAAAACTGAACTATCCTTCCTGAATTTCCAGAGGATTTTTAAAAGCCCTCATCCTCCTTCGCAGCTCCCCTCATCATCTTCTGCCCAGAAACTGAATCTAGACAGGAGGAGAGGCTGTGTGGAAAGGGCTGTAAGGAAGGCTTCACCTTCAGACCTTCTTTTCTCAGGAGAGCTTTCTTTCTTATTTCAGGGTATCTTCAGCTTTGTGATGACCTACACCGCCTCTTGTTTACGCACTCCACAGACAATAAGCCATCACACAGCGTATTCCCTCTCTGCTCTGTTTGCCTTTAAATCTCCCTCTCTCTTAATGCTCTTTATATCTCTCTGTGTTTGCGCTGTAATATCATTTGTGCAATATCTTTTGTGAATCTGACCTTGAGACAAGGCAGATAACGGTTACAAGTGATGTGCAATTCATGGTGCTATCAGCGGCCGCAATCCATTCTTTGGGAATTCGCTCCTTAATCTGTTACTCCAACTAGACGTCCTGGATCATATATCATTGTCTCACCGGTACCTTCACAACATGCTCCTACCAACACAGCCCCCCGTTGTTTTAATGCATGGCTGTTATCGGTCTGAATCCCCACTAATGCAGAAGTATAAATCCAGTTTAAGTGCTTGACAAGTACATTTTGATGTCATTAAAAACAGCAGTCAACACTACCTTAATATTAAATCTATAGGGATCAGGAAGTTGTTTCCCCCCCATTATATTTTGATCAATATTCAGCATAAATGGCCAGCTGGTGGCAGGTTTTTATTCATGCCAACAGTGATACTGCACCACAGGGTGCAGCTCAGCCAAAATAAGAACTTCACCAGAGCATGTCCAAAAGCCACATTACTCAATGACTACAAATGTAGTGAGTGATTTCCTCAGTTGTCTATCAGTCATGGTGGTAACATACTCGCCTACTCTTTGTGCAGAGAGTCTTGTCTCTTTCTGTCTGTATCTCTCACCCCACTGGCTACCCTCATCCTCCTTCGCAGCTCCCGCTCATCACCTTCTGCCCAGAAACTGAATCTAGACAGGAGGAAAGGCTGTGTGGAAAAGGGCTGTAAGGAAGGCTTTAGCTTCAGACCTTCTTTTCTCAGGAGAGCTTTGTGATGACCTACACCACCTCTTGTTTATGCTCTCCACAGACAATAAACCATCACACAGCGTATTTCCTTTCTCCTCTGTCTCTTTGTCTGCCTTTAAATCTCCTTCTCTCCTAATGCTCTTTATCTCTCTCTCTCTTTCTGCAGGATCAGTCAGACAAGAGCGATGATGAGTGAGGACGTGAGGATATTGTTTATAGCACTTATAAACAAGGGACAATATCTTCCATTACTGTTGTTCAGGTTCATATTCTGTTTTCTTTTTAATTTTACTTCTACTTCATTTGTCCTCCGTGTCTGTCTGTATTGTGTATCGTCACCCCTTCTCCCACCAGCTTGGAAATGTATTACTAATAATCGATAAGCTACAGCAATACCAATCTGCTTATATTCTTGTTTTTAAAACAATTTTGTAGGATATTTTTTAACTCTGTGCTTTAAAAAAAGATTTAAATTCTGTATGAAAGGGGGGTGGGGTGGGGGGGATTTAGTCATGCTATACGTGCTTTTGCTTCATTTGTACTTGCTTGCTTGCACTTTTAGAAAATGAAATACTAATACCCAAATAAAAAAAATAAAAAAAATTAAATATATATATCCAAGGACATCCAAGTTAATTTGGAGAGCCAGTGGTGATTTAAAAAAAAAAAAGGCAATCAATCAAGTTTTTTAATTGTTTGGATTCTTTGTTTCACCTCGTGCAGTGCCAAATGTTGGAACGTAGAGAAATTGATCATTCGCTAAAACCCTCCCCCAACCAGCGATTGTCCAATCATAGCTTAGCAACCATAACTTGGCACGGCAGGCCTGTCAAGCTTTAAATTTCTCCACATGTTGAAGCGGCATGTGTATGGTGCTGTAGTAAGATACTTTTTTTTAGGCTTTCCATAACCAAAAACAAAAGAGCAAAATTGTGAGGAATGGGCTAGACAGTGTGTTTATCTGCTCTAACTTAAGCGGCAAATGTTTGATAGTCCGGCTTAAACGTCCTATGCAAATAAAATGTATTATTGTTATCATCATTAATAATAATAATAATAATAATAATACCTACAGTAGTAATCGAGCGTTACATCCAAGGCCAAGGAGCTCATCATTAGCTACTATCAACATTAACTACTACTTACAGTGTGTTACCGGTTCAAGGTTTTAGCATTAGCATGTCCAGCTAACTACCTTAGAGTAGTAACTTCTGAGGCCAATAAACCAATCAACAACAACTAGATGACATTATTTTCTGGGGTTATTGGATACATTAATAAGAGCCCGGTTCAGGACTGAAACATCCACTATGTAGTATTTCCCCACTGAGTGGAAGCTGGTTGTAGATGCTATCAGAGTTTAGGCTAACGTTAGCGGCTGTGTCCTGCTCTCTGTTGGATTTGGAAGGTGAAAACCTAATACTGTTTGAAAAGTATGTAAGATAAGCAGCCAAACAGGGTCACATTAGAACAGAATAACATTCAGAGTCTCACATTTTTCCTTATCGTAATTATGATACTGGGACTATCTAGCTCTACACTGCAAAACAAGAACAATGCTGCTCCTTTATTTCCAAACTCATTAAGTTAACATTAGCTTAATTAGCTAGCCAGCTAGCTACAGCTGATAAAGTCCGCCAGTGACAGTAGTCATTTCAGCAAAATCGGCTGTCGCTGGCTAGAAATGAGAAGCCTGCTTTTGACCACCTCTGTCTAAAATTAAAAAACCCTTATTTAAAAAATTGCCAAGAATTTCATCAGTAAATCCGCCACCGTTATCATTGAAAACCGCTAAAGTTTGACAGACGTGGCAACTGCAACTACAAGGGGCGGGGCTTAGCGAACGGTCAGTTACGAGACAACATGATTTTGAGTGTAAACTATTTCTGAAGTCTAAATATCTTCAAACAGCCAGCACAACAAAATGTCAGTTGTTGCTTGATGACTTACAAATAATTTGAGATGGCCATGAATGCTGAATGCTTTTTTAAACTGCTTTTATTAAGACAAATGTAACCTTACATTATGTAGGCGGCACATCATTTAGACAAATCCATGTGTTTCATGTATCTTCTAATGCTTTCAAGTTGTTGTGTATCAGATCTGAAGCTTTGAACTTTGTTGTAACAATTTTCTCACTGAGAAAGAAGTGTTTGGGTTATTTTGATTGAAAGGCAGCAGATTTATGGGGAAACACCTTGTCTTGTAGAATAAAATCAGCATCTATCGTAGCAGTAAATGTAGCTTTTTAAAGCGTCTGAAACCATGTTACACCATCCAAATTAGAAAGAACCAAGTCTTAGCTGTATTTTTTGAGACTATTAAAGATGGTAGACAATGGTAAATATTACAAAGAAAACAGTGTTATGGGATTAAAAATTTGATTTGAATGACATTGACTATAACTATATTTTAAACAATGTATTGATTTAAACATTTGGATTGAGGTGTTTGTGTTGCTGTATAAATTTTGAGCCCTCTTATTGGTTTATATGTTGTTTGTAGCATGAACTCTTTTGACAATATACTGTGTACATGCAGATATATATATCATTTTTGTTTGTGTAATATGTGCTTGCCGACTCTCCATAAGTGTGACTTAATCTTTGCTTTCTTTGCACAGTGTCTTTGTGGTTGTATCTAATAGCCCAGGGCAAATAAAATCTCACAGATTTTCAGCACAAAAAATGTTTTCTTGTTGTTTTTTTGCTGGGAACCATTTCTATCTTCTGTTAGTGTTTGTGCATGTGTGACAGATTTTACTGAATTTATTGTGCACGCTATGTAAACTGGAAAGCCCTCAAAGCACCTGACCATGAGCACCATTGCATTTTTTAAATTAAAAAGTTTTTGGTTGAAAAACTGTTCAACTGCTGCTGCCTTTTAAGTCAAGAGTTTAAAAACAGGATGTCTTTATGTCATGACAGATTATATAATTTAAATTAAATCTAAAGATATAGTTACTCTAGATGGCATTGCCCTGGCCTCCAGTAGCACCGTAAGGAACCTCGGAGTTAACTTTGATCAGGATTTATCTTTTAACTCCCACATGAAACAAACTTCAAGGACTGCCTTTTTTCACATACGTAACATTGCAAAAATCAGGCACATCCTGTCTCAAAATGATGCCGAAAAATTAGTGCATGCATTTGTTACGTCTAGGTTGGACTACTACAGTTCCTTATTATCCAGCCCTTAAGACTCTCCAGTTGATGCAGAATGCTGTGGCACGTGTACTGACAAAAACTAGGAAAAGAGATCATATCTCTCCAATATTAGCTTCTCTGCACTGGCTCCCTGTAAAAATCCAGAATAGAATTTAAAATCCTTCTCCTCACCTACAAAGCTCTTAATGGTCAGGATCCATCGTACCATTTCCCTATAATGGAACAAAACTGAAACTATGACGTGCTGAAATTACTGTACATACGTTGTTTATACAACGTATTGTATAAATAAAAGTTATCGGACATATATGACAAATTAAACCCTCTGATTTAGGTAACAACATGGGCTTTTCTCTGGTATATATCTTAAAGATCAAAGAAAGCGCAAGCATCTCTCTCCATTATTCATTTGTCCAATTTTGCTCTCTGGTGTATAATGAGCAATACAGCTGCTAGCGTGGCTACAGACTAGATTTGTTTCTCTTGATCGGAGATGATCCAGTGTGTATTCCCTACAGTCTGTTTGTTTACTGTGTATCATACTGTATACTTCGTCATTCCTGGGAGAAGAGTCTGGTAAACACAACCTGATGGAGAGGCAGAGAGAAAGAAGGAATCATGGAAACATAAAATGATTTCATCTGGGATTCGCCGTGTTGTTGCTTTGCTCGAGGTCACCCGAGTCGAGAATGTGTGATGCAAACTGTGACCAACTCTGCGGTGCATGGAAAAATTAACCCAGAAACTTGTTTTACTCCTTCTTGACTTTAAATACTCTACTGCTGCTGCTCTTACGACTGAGTTGTGGAGTCAGAAGAGAACACAAATTTGTATTTTCTCTGAAGTCGGCAGGTCCCAAGTTGGACATTTGCAGTACATGAAACACTTACACTGCAAATTCCCATTTTACCTCCTAAAAATGTCATTATCAAGTCAGATTTTTACTGACAGATTTTGCTCCTTTAGCCGATTCGGACAAAACCCAAGAGTCTTCCTAATTACTCTGAACACATGTATGGTCGCATTCACTGATTTAACTGACCCGTTTCATTAAATATTCAACACAGTATTCAGATGTTAGCTGACATGTTGTCACTGTGACTGACTTATTTAATTCTTATTCATCTGTTTACAAAGTTAAAGGGCAGGAAAAGTGTACTTTACACATTTCTCAGATGTACAGAGTCTGGCAGGTGCCACTGAAAAAAATACTTTGTCCTCTTGAATTAATAATTTGTGTGCTCAAATCAGGCAGCAACCTCCTGGGCTGAAAAATGAAGCCAACCAAAAACTGTAGTTCCTCGAATGCCGGCGCCAACTGCTCATCAAATCAAAGAAACACACACACACACACTTGGGGTTCAGTATCTTTCCTAAGGACACTTCGACATGTGGGCTGGGGGAAGCCGGGATCGAATCGCAGATCTTCCAATTAGTGAACGACCCTACTCTCACTACATCCATAAATCTCCTCTTTGGTCTTCCTCTAGACCTCCTGCCTGGCAGCTCCAACCTCAGCATCCTTCTACCAATATATTCACAGTCTCTCCTCTGAACATGTCCAAACCACCTCAATCTGGCCTCTCTGACTTTATCTCCGAAACGTCTAACATGAGCTGTCCCTCTGATGTGCTCATTCCTGATCCTGTCCATCCTCGTCACTCCGAAAGAGAACCTCAACATCTTAAGGTCTGCTACCTCCAGCTCTGCCTCTTGTCTTTTCTTCAGTGCCGCTGTCTCTAAGCTGTACAACATCGCTGGTCTCACCACCGTCTTGAACACCTTTCCTTTCATTCTTGCTGATACTCTTATCACACAACACACCTGACACTTTTCTCCACCCGTTCCAACCTGCTTATATTAAGGTCAAGAATCATAAATATCAAATATAAAATTGACAGATATTAAAGAATATAAAAAGATAAGAAAATAAAGAATATGTACAATGTGACTTGTTTAAATTACAGTTTGTGCAGGGATGCAAAGGTTTACAGTATGAGTATACTGTACTATAAGTGGGGGGTTGGGTGGATATGAGAGTCAGTGTCAGTGGGGGTCCCGGGCCTTGTTGATGAAGCCATCTGCAGATGGAAAGAAACCGCAGCCTCCCGCTGGAGGTGACTGTCCAGCAACAGTTTGTGTCCAGGGTGGGAGGGGTCAGCCACAATCTTTCCTGCTCGCCTCAGGGTCCTGGAGGCGTACAGGTCCTGGAGGGAAGGTAGATTGCAGTCAGTCACCTTCTCTGCGGAGCGAATGACACGCTGCAGTCGGCCCTTGTCCTTGGCAGTGGCCGCAGCGTACCAGATGGTGATGGAGGAGGTGAGGATGGACTCAATGATGCCGGTGTAGAAGTGCACCATTCATTGTCTTCTTCAGCTGCCGCAGGAAGTACATCCTCTGCTGGACTTTCTTGGTGAGCTCCCACTTGAGGTCCTGGGTGATGATGGTGCCCAGGAAGTGGAAGGACTCCAAGTTGTTCTGACTGCACCAGGTCACCAGATGGTCAATCTCACACCTGTAGGCAGACTCATCCCCATCAGAGATGAGCCCAATGAGGGTGGTGTCATCCGCAAACTAAAGGAGATTGACGGACTGGTGACTGGAGGTGCAGCTGTAGGGGAAAGAACGCAGCCTTGGGGGGAACCGGTGCTGAAGGTCCGGGAGTCAGAGACATGTTTCCCAGCCTCCTGTTGGACAGGAAGTCTGTGATCCACCTGCAGGTGGAGGGAGGAGTCAGCGGAGGTGGCGTATGCAGAGAGAAACAAGAAACTAGCAAGAAATCTGTGGGCTGACAGTGTAAAATCACTTTCACGGCAGATTTTCCCAGCTGCTGCAGGAAGCTGGACTAAATTTCACTGAAAAGTTTTTGTTTTTTAGAATATAAACTTTTTCCAATGGCATTTTAATGACTACAAGAGTTACGGTGAAATGCCTCCACAGTAATGGTGGCTGGTTTGACGTCTGCCTACAACGCGGAGTGGTCTATAGGATGTGCTATTACTGCAGAAAAAATAAACAAAATTTAAATTTCTCCTTTTTGGTAATAACAATTTTGAACAAATAAGTAAACGAGTCAAAAACACCAAGGAGATACGGTATATATCGATTTCAGTTTCATTTCAACTTTAAAACCTTGCCCTTTACTTTATCCATATTTATCTTTCAGGAGTTTTATCCCGTACGACATTTACACACACCCGTATAAACCACTGCAGGGATTCAGTGAAGTGATTCATACTGTATTTCATGGCAACACGACTGTGTTGTGCCGCTCAGACACTGGAGGGCAGAAGAAGGGCCGTCACACTATACAGCTGGCCGGACCCTCACACTCCGCAGCACATCAAAAAACAGCTTTCCTTTTTGTATTCCTGCCATTTTAAACAGAGCCTCACTAAGCCAATTCCCCCAGAAGAATGACCATCCATCGCCCCCTTTTTATCTCCCTCTTTGAAGTGCCGAGCTGTTGGGATAGACTTGAGCCCAGGAAGAGAGGGGCAAATTGGATGTTAATCCTTGTCTGAGTGCCAGAGATGTCAGCTGGAAAAAGTCAGGTGCCAGTGCAATTTCTGCTATTCCTCTGTAGCTTTTGTCCAGAATCATCACATTCTCCAAGCAGCAGATGTGGGTCCTTCCAATCGCAAACTGATTCAGGGAATTTTCCTTCCTAATGACTCATGAATGGTGATATGAAAAGGCCAGGTGCTCTCTATTATCAGAGAGTCCAGTATTATCTGTTGTTGTAACCCGTCCACATTCAAGGCGGGAAACGGGCACTATCAATGCTAACTTTTGCACAACTTAAAAGGAAGAGCGGGAAAAGGCTTTGTCTCCCTTCGGATTCCGGGGTTCACTATCACTTTAACGCATGATCGAGGAAAAGGCTCATTTTTCTTTGCAGCACTGAGTCCTGGTAAGCTGAAAGGCTAAACTACAGACATGAGGACAATGGGGGTTTCATGTACAAGCAGGACATATACACTAAAAGCATGTACCTGGTTCCTTTACCAAAGTTTATAGTAGGGCTGCAACAAACAATTGTTTTTATCGTGGATGAAAATGTCTATTTTCGACTAATCGACCAATCTTTTAGTTTAGAAAATGTCAGAAAATGAAGAATGTCCGTCACAAGTTTCCAAAGGCCAAAAAGCAGGAAATTCTCACATTTGACAAGCTTGAAACTTGAAAAATGTTCAATCATTGACTGGCAAAATTATTGGCAAACAATTTTCTGTTGATTGGCTGACTCATCGAATAATTGTTTCAGCATCAGTTTTATATATATATATATAAAAACAGGGATATAATCATACAGTGAGACAGTAAGAGTTTGCATTATACAGGCTTCATGGTTCAATACACTAATAATGTTGCATTAGGGCCAAAACTAACAATTATTTTCATTATAGGTTAATCTGTCAATAGTTTCTTTCTTCTTTTTTTTTTTTTTTTTTTTTTTTAAAATCAATGAATCGTTTAGTGCATAAAATGTCAGAAAACAGAAAAAAATTGCCCATTTTTGAAAAGTTCCCAGAGCCCAAAGTGACTCAAATAGCTTACTTTGTCGGACCAACAGTCCAAAAGATACTAAGTTTACAATTATATAAAAACAAAGATAAGCAGCAAATCCTTGTATGTGAGAAGCTGAAAACAGTAAATATTTTGCATTTTTGTTAGATAAATGACAATTAATCAATTACCAAAGCAGTTGGCGATTAATTCTCTGTTGATCAACTAATCAATTAATTGACTAATCGTTTCAGCTGTAGATCAAACATTTGCAAAAACTGGTGAGAAAAGCTAATAATGGAATCACGAAAATGAAAAACAAAGCAGATTTTTAACTATAAAAACATATAGATAAAAAGATCATCTTTACACAAACAGATTTTAGATTTTCTGGAGTAGCACAAAAGCCACAATACTTGATGGCACCTGGAAGTTGCTCAGCGTCGTCTATGATCCATATTTTTCACACGTATTTGCGCTTTATTTACCTAATACTGCCATTCTGTTTCTCAATATTGTAATTTTACTGTGGTTGTTTCTGTTTTCCCTATACATAAATAACATCTATTATCTGTCTGTCCAGGGATCCCTCCTCTGTTGCTCTTAAGGGAACTTGCCCCTTTTCCCCCCGTCATTAAAAGAGTCTTTCTGGAGGCGTTTCTTCTTAAACAAATCGAGGGTCTAAGGATAATAGGTGTTCTATGTTGTACAGATAGTAAAGCCTTTTGAGCCTGAAAATGTGTAATTTTTGTATGTATAAATAAAATTCTCAACTTTTTTTCTCAAATCAAACAGCTTGCCAACATTTACAGACTGAATGACACCCGCAATTATACACCTACCCCCATTTAATGACCTATCTTTGTCCTGACCCTCACCTTTTGCCACAGCTCTGTGTGGTGGCTGAAAGCATGAGATCATTATACATACAAGAGGTCAAGATGAGCTGCCTGTGCAGGGCGACTCACTCATGATATAATTATGAGTTCAGGACCCCAGTGTCTTCTCTGCTGTGACAGCAGCCAGCTGAGGTGGGCTGGCCGTTTAGACACATTACATTACCCTTTAAAAAGTTATTACATTATCCCGCAGCATGGACTTATTATCGTATCTAATCTATTCTTTACAGGTTTTATTCAGTTTCCACCTCGTTTTGTATTCTATTTAATGCTTTATGGCTCATAGCCCCATGGTCAATGGCTTACACTGAACAGGACATTTGTGCGATAAAACATAACAGCATGTATCACTGAATGTAATAATCTCCCTGAAAACAAAGAGCAGTGAGTGAATACACACTTTCGAAAAAAAGACTACAGTGAGCAGCAGCTGTCTGAGGCTGTACTTAGGGGGACATGAATGTCTGTACCATAATTCATGGCAATCCATCCAATAGTTGTCGAGACATTTCACACAAAACCTCATGGTGGCGCTAGAGGAAAGTCAGGGGATCACCAAAGGCATTAGGCTTCATCCTCTACAAACCACGAATCCAACTTTAATGCTAATCCATCAAACAGCTGTTGAGATATTTCAGTCTGGACCAAAGTGGTAGACCGCCATTTTCATCCCCAGAGCCACACCGTTAACATGGCTAAAAACTGACTTGTAATTTTATATATTTAAAGTAAACCTCCAAAATTATTTAAACTTTAAATGTTTTGGGTCCCACATCGCTTGTCCACAAGTATGTTCATTTTTTAGTTGATATGAAAAATGTGTTACTTGTTTGGGTTTCATAATAAAGACTAACTTTGCATCATTGTGTGTGTCAAACCCTATCTTGTCTTCATCATGTGATGGTTCAAACATATCCAAAATAGCTGAAAATGTGTTTTACCATTTTCAGCAGTAGAGTTTAGCTAACCTCTTGGGGCTAATGACAGATGTTTGCAAGAAGTAAGAGGGGAATGAAAGAAATTACATTTTGGTAATAAAATGAAGGAGGAAATAATAAATGTATCCTAACCTTCAAGTCTTTATTGCACACTTGAAGAAAATGACTTTGTCCCTTAGTCGGGTAATAACAGACACTTACCATGACTTTACATCATCTACCTGCCATGAATGAAATCCATTCCTCCAACGTTCAAGTGCTGGTTGTTTCCCTGCTGAAGCATGATGCACTCTTCCCCTCTCGAGGTTTACATCAATCAGTCCTGTGGGACGAACCGCAGCAGCAGACTGATGGTGGCTGGTAATGATTTTCAGGTGATGGTAGAAGAGAGGCAGAAAAGGATTCAGGTTCTTCTGAACTTGAAGCATCATTATCCCTGAAATGAGGAGCAAAAGTGTGAAAAGTCAACAATAAGAAAATAATGTTTATTGTGCTGCTCTACAAAAAAGTATACACACACACACACACACAGGCTAGCCTATGCAAACAAAAGCGGGGAAACCTAACTCCATACAATTAAAAAGACCAACAGTAAACAATAAACCAACAGTCCAAACCTCTAAATTATTAAAGTAAATTAAAATAATTTAAGTGAAAAGCAGAACATTTGTGAAGCTGAAATCATGAAATGTTTTTGCATGAAAAGTTACTTTAAGGATTATCAAAATAGTCGCCCATTTATTTTCTGTCAATCAACTAATCGATTAATCATCTAATTGTTTCAGCTCTATTTGTACATTTTCATATGCTGTGTGCAAAAATCTTAAGTTGTAAAGTAACTAGTAACTAAAGCTGTCAGATAAATGTTTCACTCTGAAATGTAGTGGAGTAGAAGTAGAAAGTAGCAAATACTCAAGTAAAGTATAAGTACCTCAAATTTGTACTTAAGTACAGTGAGTAAATAATGTAACTTATTACATTACACCACTGCAAATTCACCAGTGGTACTGCTACAAGTCACAGTACAGTTTACAACACTCACAATAATGAAGTGTCAAAGTTGGTAGCCAGCCCAGCACTTAATGTTTCCTTTCAACATATAACACATAAAAATGGGTTATAAAAAAGTCAAAATGTGTTAGAAACAATCAAAAATCTCCTCCAAAACTTTGAGAAGGAGGTTCTTTTATTTGCCGTGATTTTTGATTAAATAACAGCCACAAAAAGGCTAAAAACGCTCTCAAAGCATGTCAGTGTGTACAAACTCTCCCTGTTAGCTAGCTAGCAAGGCTGGTGGCGGAAGCCAAATTAGCTTCATCCAATCAGATTTTGTTATTGAGATTTGAAGACCCGCCCCCTTACCTGCGGGCCCTGGGACTCGGCTACGATGAACTCTATTTGATGCAAAAGTTGTCAGTCAAATGACGCGAGTTGTTTGCGCATTCTGATTGGCCACTTTTAGAGTTCATTATTCGGAAATTGATTACCACCAAAAAAAAAAAAAAAAAAACACGAAATCGTACCCGAGAAGCGTTTCAAAATGAAGGTATGATGCAAATTTAATCCATATCTAATGGGTTTAAGTAAGATATTGTTGGATAACTCAAGAAAATCTTTTTCCTTGTGAGTGTGCAGGCTTTTTAAAATCTGCTATACGTTTTATGTTGTTGCTCTGATAGTATTTTAATTTTCAAAAATACATTTTTCAAAGAGTTTTTAAATACTTTTTAAAAAGTCTCTGGTAACATGGAGTATGGTGGAATTGGCTGTAGTGGCTACTGAAAAATGGATTGTTAAAATTGTATTGATTCCAAAACCAGCATATATAAACTTCTTTTCTACATATTAATTACAAACTAGGGCTTGCAGAATGGGTTTTTAAACTGGTACACGGTATCTAAAGGCTGTGCTAATTGTAAGCCATTTGAGCAGAAACTGTGATGTGATTCATTCCATCAAGAATATTTTGTACTAATTCAGCTCAGTGTGCTTTCACAGAATAAGAATGGCAGAAGTAATACAGTACTCATTCTCCCACAGCTGCACAAAGAGAGGCAATGTTTCAATAACAACATGTAATGGATGCATTCAAAGGAAGCAGATCAATCATTTTCCCAGGGTAGAAAAGTGATGGTAATGAATGCAATGCCTTTCTGATTGATTAGTAACAGCATGACCTTACATTTATCAGATATTGTGCTGCACAAAGGACATAACTCCCCTGATGTGGAAGATTTCGATTTCCAGAACCTCAGGTGCCGGGTGTTTTTGTCATCAGATGAGCTTCTCTTTGGAGCTTGAATCACACTGGCAGCAGTTGTGTGTGTGCCAATTTGCATCAATAGACGAACAGATTTCATAACATCTTTAAACTGTCACTTTATAAGAGCCCATGACTATATCCTCGTTTCCATCTGGCCACAGTCTATGCTTCTGCCCCAAAATAATGAGCCAGAAAACAATGTTTATTTTAATGTGGGATGAACAGACTATAACTATAACTATAGTTAGTTACCCACGATAATTTGGTTGAAATATTAGCTAGTTTTAAAAAAAAGATTCTGAAGGGCTCCAAACCAACCAATCACATGAATAAACATTTAGTTTTTAGCATTTCATCATATGTTGTTTGACGTATGTTTGTTGTGACATCTTGTCAGGTGTATAACATAAGTTGTGTTGTGATGGTATCCTGATGTGCATATATACTGTATGTTTGAGCTTTGAAGATGCATATCATAAAGCTGCTAATCTGTACACAGTTCTTTGACACTGATGTGATCTGAAAAGGAACATCTGAATGCAAAGACGGTGTAGTCCCTCATTCGTCCAGGAGTGTTCTATTGTAGAAAAGGTTTCAGTCACAGTGTCCAGATGACTACGACTGAAATCTTTTCTACATCTGAATGCAAAACTATTGGCAAATCTTACAGTTACTACATCTCAGGTTTTCCATCGCACAGCATGTCCATTGATTTTTGCTTTCTTTTCCGGTGTTGTCGAGCTTATTTTTATTTATCCAGGAAACGTTCACTGCAACACTGTGCCTCCAGCCCTCACACAGTTACACAGATACATTCACAGCTGGAGCCTCTCACAACAAACCACAGGTTTCGTTGCATGGCCAGATAAACCTAGTAGCTGGCCCAGAGGCTAAAATATGCTATACCCTATTGATCCCCATTCCTCCTACTCTCTTTGCCTTGTAAATGCACTCTATTACCTTCAAGTACCATGCACACAGCAGGTGAAACATGACAGCCTCATTTTATATTGCTATAACTGACCAGTAGTCCTGTGCTGGAATTAAATCGCGCCCCATGTTTGTCATTTAGTTTGTGGTAATTTGATTAAACACACGTACTTAGGAATATGTGTCATGTAAGTACAGTATCAACGGAAATAATAGAGGAATTAAAACAAGAGCTTGACACTCGACAAGACAGGCCCTTATAATGCAGGTGTCACCTTAATGCCCTTAGCATTAAAAGGTGGGGTATGCGATTCTGGAGAAATCCAATACCGTGACAAATACCATGATATAGAGCAAACAAGGACACAGCTATATAACTAACATAAGCTAGGTTGTGGGTTTGCAAACTGTTGCTACAGTTGCTGCTGCGAAGCTAACAGACAGAGAGGACGAGACGGTTTCCCAGAGCCAGCACAGCAGCTCCAGACAGCGATGCTCACAACTCTCCTGCAACTGTAGCTAACATCACAACAACAGCATATCTTGGCAGACTAGAAAGTAAGCTGAATGCCCGTGGGCAAGTCATTTAACGTTACCTAACACACAAATCATGGCTGGAATAGTGTTGTGTGGCCCGGTACGAGCCACTTTGTTTGCCATTTACAGAACCAGGACTGTGTACAAACACCGGAGTTGCGGACTGTGAGGAGCTATTTGCTGAATTTGACAAAAAGACGTGTATTGAATTAGAATCACATACCCTACCTTTAAGTTAATATAGTTCTTTATGGTGCATATTATCAAACAAATTCGCAATTAATCATATTTACTTCAACTGACACACATTAATCCTGGGGCCTTCCATCCCCCTGCAGGTCTGGGGCCCTGGGCAGTTGCCTGCTTTGTCAGCCAGTACACATGAAGCATTTTGGTTAAAACTTGCTCGAGGATGCTTCAAAAGTGGTTGTTGAGAGATGAGAGAAGGGTAGTCGTTTATACTTCTACTTCTACTTCTACCAGAGTTTTGAGCCAGTGGTTTTCTGATCAGTAACACTTTGTGATCAACAATATGTTGGCATCAGGAACCAAATTCAGTTTTTTTTACCCTCTATTAACTGCAAGCTATCAAATAGTTTTCCAGAACTTGAGAAAATAATTGTTTTAAAACGTAGTCTGTAATGTACCACAATGCTGTGAAAAAAGTATTCTGCTTGTCCTCTATTATTGCATATTATTGCATATGTCATGCTGAATGGTTTAAAATCCTTGGACAAAATGTAATATTAGACCAAAAGAACCTGAGTAAACACATTTTAAATGATCGTGTATGTTTATTTATTGTGTCTCTTTTTAAAGTTGTCAGCAGCATCATTTGACATTTTTGGATACTAGTGCCGAAACAATACTTCACGGACCAATTATTTCCGCCTTACGCTGAGTAGTAAATATTAACATGTTTTTCTACGACATTCATTTAACAAATGAGTTCTCATGTTAAATGCTGTTTTAGCACAAGCAGACGTCAAAGAACGTTTTCATCAAAGATTTTTAGATTTAAAGAGTAACTTAAGACTGAAAAACAGTGTTTCACTGACCTCTCTGGTTGAAAGTTTCACCTGCTGTTGCACCTGAAACCACACCCAACGGTGATGTCATAGTGTCCTGGAGTACACGTGTACATCACCGCAGCGAGGTGAGGAGTTTAACCGCTGGAGGTCAGCAAAAACAAGATTTTGGAGGTTAAATTGTGAACTATGTGATCAAACAATAACTTAACAAGATTATGGATAATTAGATTATGAGTACTAAGTGATAGGCAGACACCTTGCAGTCTTTTTTCTTTAAAAAAGTATTGAGGTTCAGTAGCCACTGCAAGCAGTCTTAATTTTGAAAGCATGACAAATGTAAAGAGGGGAGTGACAAACGTTACATATCTTGCCTCAAGGCAGAAAGCTACACATACTGTAGGTTAATATTTGGAACAATACCAACTTATATCTTTCGATCTGATTGTCAGTTTGACCCTGACTGCAAATCCTTTTTTCTGTCTTTAATTATATCATCTCGCTGCGTCCTCTTCTTCTGCAATGGTTTAAGGGCACCCGACTGGAGAATTAGTGCCACCAGCTGTTTACCTCAATGCACCAAACTCCTAATGTTCACATCACGGATGGAAATTCATATTAATTCACATTTTCTTTTGCTGATTTTCTGGAAATTCAGTTAAAATTTGCACTACATTTGGATGGAAAGTTGACCAACATTAAGTAGGGCCCTAAACTGTTTAGGTTGCATTCCTACATTTGAACTTTGTATACAGTATTTGATTTGAAAAGATGTTGTGGTTTCAGAGATTTGATGCAAAGTGTCTTATTGTGTATTACGGCATGTCTACACAGGAGATGTTTCAGCCATGTTTTTCAGTCATCTGTTTTTTCCAACTCTTCATTGACATTATATGATGATTACGCTGAGTGAAATATCCAAACCCAAGACTCCATGTTTTTTTATGGGGAAACCATTCCATGAAATATTACAATATTATAAATGTCTCATTCATCATTTCAACCAAAATTCAGCCTGACGCATCTTTGGACACATGGGGAAACACTTGGGCAGTGAAGTTTAAAAAGAATAAATGTGGCAGTCTTGATACCAACTAAACAAAACTTAGCATAGCATTAAGTTGGTCTCGCTGACCATCCAAGTTCAGTAATGCCACAATCAATGCTGAATTGGGAAAAAAGGACTACATTTGTATTGAACTGTTTCTTTTACACACACTGATAAGCTTTGGTTCTGTGTCTGATGTTTCACTCAGATGATGTTCTTCTGCCTAAGATGTACAAATCTGCACACTTCAAAACACCTATCTGTCCTTCAGTGACAGCATATAACAGCAGGTCAGAGTAAACAGGATGTTGTCCAGAGTGGGATTTAGCTGAAGACAGAGCTGTAATACACCATGTTTTCTCAAGAGTTACTTCAAGTGTTTTCACACTTTGACCGGATACTTGAGTCCGTACCCACATTTGTTTTTGCAGTTGTTTGGGATTTATTTCTGCGGCTTTGTTTTGTAGAAATCCTCCAAACTGTGGATCAATTGTGTTATAGCCATGTCAAAACTGAAAGCAAAATTGCCCCACTGGGACTTTAAAGCTTTATTGTCCCTACTCTTCATCACTCATGTCACATCAGCGAGTATGCAAGTTCTGCAAACATGCAGAACACGAGTTTTGGCCATTTGTTTGAATTGTTTTACAAAATATTTCAAGTAGACTATCAAGCTCATCTGTGGATCACAACGTCTTCCCGGCTACCGTGATTTGTGCTGTATGTGATGATGTACATCAATATTAATGTGTCATGTACTGCAGACCAATTACGTTGTTCTCTTACTAGTGTATGTCTGTAATCTGTACCAAAAGCTCCCTTAAAGCAAACTCCAGACCACCGTTTTGTGGTGGACCCAACACGGTTTTTAGGATGACACCTAAGTTTGGTGATAACTTTTTCTCTTAACCACCTGCACCTGACATCTCTGAGTCGCCTTCGAGTATAAGCTTAATGAGCAGCGGTGAGTGTTTGCCGTGTGAGTAGTGTATCAATAATGCACCAGTTTACACAGCATTTATTATTGATTAGACTACCATTCATTTGGAAAGCATGATATCAAAATGAAATAATACAATTCATAATAATGTGTTATTTTCTAAAATTATATGAATATGTGAAATGCCGTCAAAAGCATTCACATAATTTAATTTACAGTAATTAATTTTTGACTTTGTGTCCCTCCCACCTACGCCCTTGCATCCACATCAGCACCATAGAAATGGACACAAACACAGGAGCGACTGCTGAGATGCAGCTGCAGTGCAGCAAAGCTCTGTGGTTTAAAGTGAAATGGCAGAGGAGTGATTCAGTGCTTCAGCCCTCAGATGGCCTCTGGGCCCCTCTGGTGTAGCGATTGACAGGGAGAGAAATTTCATATTAAAACATGATCACCAGAGAGGACTCCTATACCCCCACCCCCATCTTTTCAACAAGGCACTGGAGCAGTAATGCACATCAGGTGTCATACATAACCATGTGCCACCCTTCAGCTGGTGTCAAAGAGTGTGAAAGCTGCCCACATCCATTCCATCAACATGATGGGATGAGGCCACCATGTGTAGGAGTTGGTTAGATAATTATGTCTGTTGGTTAGATAGTATGACATTTGGCCGGGGGAAAGGAGCAATGTAATACATCTGCAACGGGGGGAATCAGCTGTGTTGTAATGTGTTTGTGTGAATTTGAAAGTGTTAAATATCTGTATATGAAATGGGAAATGACAGAGAAAGTCTCTGTTGTGTTTCAATATCAATACTTCAATTCTTTTTACAGGCTTTTGTCTCGGTTCCATTCAAGCTGAAACCCACAAGTTTGTGTTGACGTCCTCTACTGCAGCGAGATGAAACCTAGATGTCCAAACTACATCAAAGATGGTCCAGATGAGTCCAGATGGAGAATTTCTTTGAACAAGCAGGTACACAGTATGAAAAATATATTTAACGGTAATAATCTGCATCTTCCTTCTTTTGTTTTTGTTGCTGTCTAATGTCCATGCAAGCGGTCCCGTGAGGCCGTAATGCATTTTTAGATCCACATCACTACATCACTAAGTTTTCCAGGATTTATTACATTGTTGGACTGCAAGTTACCTTTAAGGGCAGGGAGCTGCCATATATTAAGGTCTTAATTGTAAACTGTGCTGTGTATTGTATCAAGATCATTTTTACGGGAAGGCATTCTTTTTGAAAAGTGGACATAATTACTGAAAAGACGAGTCTTATCTATAGACGCACAAATCACATGTTCATAGTGTCACAGCTAATACTGTAATGTAACTTTTCATAGTATTAGCAGTTTGTGGAAAAACTAGTGCTAGCTTCCCACGAGCGGGACACTGGGTGGTGAAAGTTTAACTGGCCAACACAGAGCGATGTTAGATGACCTTGCATTGAATTGTGGCAAAACTTATTTTTGAAATGACATTGTGTTTTTTTTTGCCGGAGCCTCTGTGTCAGCACCTTGCTGTGGCGATGTAATGGTCCCACCGTAAAGAATGAGGTGGCGGTGTGTTTTAATGTCGATCTGAACATGGTCGTTGTTTTGCGTTGTTAGTTTTAGCTGTACTTTGAGCTGAATACTAATTTTATCATACTAAGATAGCCTGTTAGCAAGTAATAATAATGATAATAATAATAATAATAATAATAATAATAATAATTTCTTTATTTGTATAGCACTTTTGTGCTTTACAACACTCAATATAAAACACACAAACAAATCAAGATAAAATAAAATATAAATAGGCATCATACAATAAAAGCGTTATTTTTTATTTTTATAAAAATGTGTCTTAAGAAGTGAGATAATACAGGAAACTGACTCTTCATGCCTGATCCCTGTCTCGCCAAGTAGAGCTGATGCTGATGGGAATTCAGTCAACTGTTCTTTCATAGAACCTGTTTAAGATGAAATGTCAGAGGATTACCAAAGATATGAGAATTTGTTTCTCTGGAGATATCTGTGCTAAATTCCAGGGCTATCCAGCCAATAGATGTTGAGATATTTCACTCTGGAGCAAAGTGTTGGACTGACAATCCCACTGTGTCCACCTGGCTGAAAACAAGCTGTTATCCTCGCCATGATTGAGGTTATGATTGTGGCTGCCGTGAATGTGCTATGTTTTTTGATTGTACCATTACAATCATCATTACATCATTTCATCACCTGAAACAACCTCCGTAAACTGCATTTTGCAGCATATTGTTGCTAATGTCCAGCTTTTGGCTGTTTGTGATTATTTCTTTTTCACTTTGATGGTCAAAACCAAGATGTGAGATGCTTCTCAACCTCAATAATTTATGTCAGGCAATTTTGTCTCGGGTAGTTATGTTTAACTTGTCCCTGGCTGAAGGATGATTGTGTGGATGACTTTAATCTGAAATGAGTCAATTTCCTTTTGTTGCCACTGTGTATACTGTGGAAAAATAATACAGGAATCTATAATGCAAACATAAACATAGTGGAAAATTAAACCCACTGAAGATTCAAGATTTGGCTTTGCATGGCTTGTTAAGGTGTGAAGAGGCTACATACCTAGTTGATTGATTTAATTAGTTGAGAAAAAACAGAAACTGTACAGGTAGCTGTAACTGTAACGAGGCTTTCATTGGGTTGTACAGGTAGAGGAAGACAGAGTGGCCCAAGCACAAGTGAAACTATCAAATATTCTATCAAACAATTTTCTTATTGCTATTGATGAAGTGTCTACAGTACGGTACCGGTACATATCGCTATGTATGTCCCACTCTAACCGGTGCTACAAAACTAACAGCACAGCTGCAGAAAAAATATGCACGGTCATACTGCCAAAAAGGTGAATCTAGCTCAACTTTCGACGCAACATAATGCAATGTCATCCTGCAACGCACTTAAAATATGAACTCTTTTTATATTTGTGGATTAAAAGTATGAATACTCACAGTACAGTCTCCCCTAAGCGCAGTACTTTAGTAGATGCACTCAGTTACTTTCCAGCTCTCCTGACTATTTGACGTGCTACATACAGGAAAAACACCACAATTTAAAAATATAACAAAGTCACTTTGGGGAAAGCTGAAGAAAAGGCTGCGTCATGCCTCGACTGACTCATCTCATATGGTCATTTTAACAATAAGGAGTCAGTCAGTGGGCGCATTCAGGACGTAAAGTGTTCACCTGAGTTTGAAGAAGCAGTGGGTGACAAATCATCTGCACCAAGTGGCAAAAGTCACTGCTTCAACTTAAAAGCTGTCAAAAGTGTATGTAGGTGAAGTTTATGAGACTGAACCAGCTTACACTATTTTCACCTCTCTAAGCCTGGCATATTTATGTCTTTGGACAGCCAGTCAGTCGTATATTCTGGAAGTTTGGCAATGTTTTCAGTAAAAGTGTATTTAAAGTGCAGCATCCACAGGCTGAATGATATACTTGAATCACTTTTGATTCTAATTGCAAAAGGCATATGTGGCACTTTTGTGCTCGATTAACAGAGGATGAAGGAGAGTTTTTGTGAAGAAAAGTGTCACAAAAACTAAAAGTTCTCTATTTGTGCATGAACATTGAACGAGGCAACAAGATGTGTGCAGGCAGTGACGAGGTCTGTGCCGTATTCATGATTTGGCATTATAGAAAACCCAAATCTATGCAATGAGTCACCAAGCATGGGTACAGAATATGTGCTATTACTGTGCATATCAATGACTCAACACTGAGCTTCAAAAGGACGAGTTATTTCAGGTAAAACTGGTCTCATTTTAAAAGCCTGTGATGCTGCTTATGTATTTTCCTTCATATTTCACCGCAATTAAAGTCTTGGTGCTTAAATAGACATCCTTTTAATAACCATGACACAGAAGGACAATTTAGGAAAAAAAGGTAATCAAAGAAACTGCTAAATGCACTTTCTGAACGGCTCACAAGAGATGAACTGCCTCTGAACAGGAGACAGAAGTTCATTTTGCAGCCTGCCCACACATACCCTCCTGACCAAATATTCAGCAGGCATGTAGGCTAACCATCTATCTGCATTCCTGCAATCCTCTGGGGTCTGCAGAAAGAAGAGTTTCATGGAGATCACATGAGGACTGTGAAAGAGGACTTTCTGAAAGCAAATGCTGCTTCCCAGGAAGGAAAAAAAATCAACTAACTAACCATCAAATGGGTTTATTTAGAAAGACACTGGTTATAAATAAATACATTAAACTCAATGTCCAAAATGCTCTGCATGCAACTGTGAATTACAGTTTTTAAATGAAAATTGTTATGTATTTAGCAGAGGGCTCGGCTTGAGGATGACAGCTAGGCTCGAGGATTTGCAGTTTAAAAGCAGAGCACTACACAAAATAGCTTTTCAGCCTCTTTTACATGTCACTCAGTAGTTTCACTCTCAGCTGTCTAAAAACCAAAACCTTCATGCCCAGAGGCATTGTGTCAGTTCACAACACGCCTGGGAAACACCACCTAGAAATAATTCCTCAACAACAGAATCATTTTTTAAACTGTCAGACTGCTGACGGTATAAAGTGTAGTGCTTTGTGACAGCACATTTTTCACCACGTTTTAAATTGCCATGCCTGTTATTAGAGCGTATACAGGAGCTTAATGTTGTTTGTTGCAACTTGTTTTTACTTGTTTTCTGTTATTTATTTCCTGACATAGTTTTTGTTACTGAAAGTTGTAAGTTAATGATATTCGGTTTGACTTTGTGTCAGCTTTTTCCTCAGAGAGAAAACAAAAAAACTGTCCATTATGCACGTTCTTCATCTTCATCTCCAGGACAGTAGGGAGTGTGAGTGTACTCTCACTGGCATGTCACTGTCACCAGCGTTTGGCTTGTTTTCTCTTATTTCAGGACATCTCATATTGATATTGTTTTGTTTACAGAACATTGTCCATTTCTTTGTGTTGCTTCGGGTGAGTTGATGTCTGATGTGGTTTTGTTAGTGTATTGATTCTGTTTTGGCTGATGGAGACCTAACTGCATGCATTTCTGACTTCAGCTTCCCTCTTATTCATGATGCTGCAGAGGTTTATGGGTCAGGAAATAGTCTTGAAACTGTCAAGTTTGTAATGATAACAACTCTCTAAAAATTTAAATTTAGAACTGAATGAGATTCGTATTTGATGATGTAAACACAAGTCCACAGCCATGCTAGTACTGTAGCTCTGTGCGGCTGTACTTAGGCACAGCAGTGCTTTGAGCTAAATGCTAACATCAGCATGCTAACATGCTCACAATGACAATGCCGACATGGCGATGCTAAGCATGTTCACCATCTTAGTTTAGCGCGTTAGCGTGCTAACATTTGCTAAGTTGCTTTAAGCACAAAGTACAGCTGAGGCTGATGGGAATGTCATTAGTTTTGCCGGTATTCTATCATAAACCAAAGTATTGGACACATTGACCTGCTGGTGGCGCTACAGGAAAAGTCAGGAGGCTTTTCCGCGGGCCGTTAATGTCTGTACAAAAGTTCATGGCAATCCATCCAACTATCACTCCATTTGTCAATATTATTACTACATCATCAGTTGAATGAGTTAATGAATAAATCCATCTATTTGATAGTTTAAAGAATACATACATGTGCGGCATGTCTTGTACACAATACACAAAAATCTAAGCTAACAACTTGTGTTGAATAAGATTGTGACTTTATGTATCTATTTGCTTCTATAATCCTTTCAACAGCTTTTAATAAAACACAAAAAAGACAAAGGCACGCCTATAATTGCCCTGATTCAACTTGTTAACTTTGAAAAGAAGAATAACATTTGCCAGCTTCATGAAACCAATAAGTGCAGTGTTTTATCAGTGTCATGTCATTTGCCAAAACAACTTGCAAATTATGTTTTATAGAAATATTCAGATTTAGATTTAAGTTAAATATCATCATAAAAACCATAAATGTTGTTTTTTTTTGCATATTTATTTATTTCACAAGCTGGGACAGCTCTCTCAAAGCTTCATCTCAATCAGTCCAGGATTATAAGAGAAATCACATTAAACGCACAGCACAGTGGCACCAGATTTCATTTAAATGCATGTATCATACTGTTAATTTTACTATGCATACTATATAGTACAGTAATGTATCTAGACTGTGCACAAGGAGCAAATGCTGTTGAACTTTTTTGCTCGGTGCCCCTTCTGTAAATTGAGAAAGTACTTCCAAAGGGAGGTCCAATGCTGAAGCAGGTCGAATTGAATTCTCTGGACTCATTAATATATGGAACTTTAGGCAGGAGCTGTCATTTTTGTTTTTCAGGATAATGGAAACAAGATATAATCCCTTTGTCAGCAATGTAGAACAGGTCTTTTTCAAGTTATAAGGTCACCTACCTACTACACAAATTTCGCACTTATATGAAAAGAAGGAGATTTTTTTTTTCTTATGTCACAGTGAAAGGTACAGAAATGCAATTTATACAATGGGCTGCATAGTTCGTTGCTTTCAAGGGCACACGGATCATGAAATTCCACACTATGAATATAAATGTTCGTGTAGGTGCTGTATATTTTTAAAGCCTGGTCTCAGCACTTATTTGTGTGCACAAAGTATTAATCTTTACTCTTGTATTCATAATTTAACAAAGAAACAAAATAAAGTATGTAAAACAATGTAAAATATGCTGTGTTTAACAGCTAAAACCTGAGGTATAGCCATGTACAGCTTCTGTCCAAAATAAAAGTGTATGCAGCAGACTGTTCAGATTCTTCATGACCTGACAACTTTTTACTGTTTCACTATTTTGCACTTCATCACATACACGACATGTGTGCGACTACAGCCAAAGCTGCTAGCAAAGAGTAAACAAAAAGTGCTAAAACAACCGCCAATGCAGCATCACAAATGTACAGGGCAAGGACTCATTGAATGAATGCAATAGCTTAATGCTGCTAATTACAGGGAATTAATTCAGTAATTTGTGAGCACCACAACACTAAAATACAGCTGCTAAAGCTCTCGTGGTGCTCCCTGTCACACACACAAAAAAAAATATCTAAAGTTCAAATGAATGAGACATGACATGTCTGAGTTTGTATGCCTCTTCTGCCTCACCTGAGTAACAAAGCTAACAGGTGATGCCTCAGATTTGCTGTCATGGTATGTCAGCAAACTACTGTAACAAAGAGTTTCCCTACGGGGATCAATAAAGTATTCTGATTCTGATTCTGAAACAGCCTTACATTTAGCCACAGTTTTTTTTTTTTTGTCATGGCTTCGAATCCTAACTGCTGCCACGCATTACTCCTCGGGGGGTTTGGTGCTGTGATTATTTGCTCAGCATGGCTCTCTAGTTTCCTCCATTTTGCATTGTCAAATAGGACAACTACAATTTTCTGACAGGGCAACAGGGCATGCAACAGGTCAAAGTGACAGTGAAGTGCATTTTTTGAAAGCCCCTAGCTGTGCAACGGATTATTACAGATATTTTTATTCCACACATCAGAGCCATAGTTCATTTTAGGCTGGGAAATAGCAGTTTTACAGAAAAATCTTATCACAAGATCCACTTTCTCGGTCTTTCCAGAGCTTTTAACAACATTTTGCAGCCTTCATCAGCAATTGGAGATTGCTCACTCCACACTTTGGTCAAAAAAATTAAATATTGAGTAAAAAGCGACAGAACTGACTGTTTTGCCCACAAAAACCCAGATCTTCCCTTCTTACTGATGCAATAACTCAACACGAATTATTCAAGGCTACTAGGCTCTCTTCTTGTTTTTGCCAATAAGCATCACCTTCAAAGACTGTGAAAAAAGTCTCTCATGTCAAAGTCACCCTCCCTCTTTAATAATAGACTGTACACTTTCAGATTTTCAAGAAGCATTATCATCTTGACAGTGAATTATTCTATATCCCATCCTTGCTACTATCTTCTTGCACTCAGAAATCTTGCTACTATCTTCTTGCACTAAGAAATCCCTTTTATCTCTGCCTTTAGATCAGCTCATGTTCTGTTACCTCGCTGTTCTCATAAAAAGCATTTGACGGACAAGCGTGTGCAGGAGGAGAGAAAGTTCAATGTCAATCTTAAGAAGCAGGAAATCTCAATATCATTCAATCAAGATTCATTAAAATGCAAGTAGCAGCTGCTGAATGGAAAGCAGACATATCCATCCTAGTTTTTGCATTAGTTACATGGTAATTTGGGAAGTTTTTATGATTTCACTGTCACTTGTAAGAGACAGATAAGTGAGGCACCAAGCAATACTTCACACCATTTAAAGGAATACAGCATATGGAAACATCTGGAAGCATTTAAATGTAATAGAGTGCTCAAACCATTATTTAAAGCTGGATAATGTAATTTTTTGCCACTAGGGGTAAGAAAAGCTACCAAAACAAAATCACAGACATACAGTCCTGAGATACTATTGGCTCATCAAGTTGTTATGGCTAACCTGTGGGGAAAATTGTATACTTACAGATCGACCAGGCACAGAATAACATGAGCATCACACTGGAGTCGGGTTTCTGGACATGCAAAGAATGTAAGTCAAATATTCACCCTCCCTTTAGCCCTGGTTTGGTCTCCAACAACTGAGAAATAGACCTGGCTAACTGCTAATTGCTCATTTTTTTATTGGAATTATTAGTTTATTTAACATGGGCCATGCACAACACAGCCGTTGAGCCAGGGTTAGCTGTAGTTCATTTACATCAGCGGTCCCTGGCAGGAAGATATTAAAAAAACAATACAGTACAATACAACAATTAAAAGCAGTACAATTTACAAACAGTACATCACATATAAAACAACATCATACAACATATAGATTACATTGCCTCCATGTTGGAAAAAAGAACAACAAATGTTTAGATCATTGATCACATGATTGGTTTGCCTTGAGCCATGTTTTAAGTGTTGTGAGAATTGAGTTCCATTTATCTGCTGTTCTGACTGAAAATGCTGATTGTTCGAAAGCAGTTTCCCTAAATTTAGCCGAGCAGTCACCTCTGACGGATGCCCTGGTCTCCCTTGCATTGTCCCCGCAGAATGACGCACATTGGTTAAGTGGTGGCGGCGCAAGATCATGAATTAAATTTATACATCAGGCACAAATCTGCAAAACAAAGAAAACTGTCAAAGGTCAATAACTTATACTTTTGAATGATGGTACAATGATGGTAGCTCCTTGGTTTTTTATGGGCTGTAACTATTGTTTTTATTATCAAAATGCTCAGTTAAGTACAATTTTGTATTTCTTGTACTTAAAGTAAGGTACTTACTTAAAGAGACTTTATTTTGATCAGATGTATGGATCTGGATCGGGTCTTTACTATCAGCGCTCCTGGAGTTTGGATAGACTTTCCTGAGCTGTTAAATCTGTATCGACTTAGAAATCACCTCTTAAACCTGCAATAACAGAGACAAGTCGTGAACACACCTATCATCGCCTTTTAAGTTGATATGGTGAACTTGTTAGCAAAGAGTTGCTTTTGTACACATCCAGCAGTTACGGAGCAACATCATTAATTTGGAGTTGTGTTTCTAGCCACCTGATGAATGTTTTTATTCTTTTAGCTCTGTTTTTGGTCTCTACCAACTCCTGAGGGAAATATCTGGCTCTTCTCGCTGCTAAATGCTCCACTATGTTCACCAGCTAGTCTCTAGCTGTGTCTCTCTGCTGTTTGCTGCTGAGCAGGTAGTGTACAGTGGGTTTTTAGAGCTTTTTCTCTGAAAACAACGCTATGAGAGCGGAGAGAGCAAACCAAAACAGTAAAGTTGCGGGCCGGCAGAGCTAAACAATGAGCTGAAACTCACTATAAAGCTCCGTAAAGCTGAGTGGAGCTGCAGATTCAGGTGATAATTATTTGTAGGTTCATCACTACAAGTGACCCCTTTCACGTTGTCACGTTGTTTTCACATTGTCATTTGATACATTGTTATAAATATTGATTATAGCTGCATTAAATAGTTTACCTCCATTTTTGTATTTCTGCTTGCTTATTTTGTTTTTATCTAGTTTCAAAAGCATTACATAAAAAAATGTATCATTATTATTACTATTAATACGTGTTGAGGATACTGTGGTTGTTTTTAATTTGGGAAATCTACAGATTTGTTTTCCAGCTACACTCTGTACATACCTGTGGGAAAGAATATTAGACCTTGAAATTGGTCATTTTAATTTCTGCCTGTGAAAGGCAGTACTCAAACATTAATATGCATTATGAGTAGTAGCTGTTCTACCCTGCGCTTCTTCATACAGACAATCTCAGATACTTTGGAGACACTCCTACAGTTAAATGTATTCATGAATCTCTGCTCCCTTTAGGTGGTGGAATTTTATTCATGCTATAGGGTTTGTTGAAATAAAGGGATGTGAAGTGTCCCTGTAGATAAAAATGAATTCCCATTCAGTCTTCCGCTCTGAGGTTGCCTTGATGAGAGAGCTGCTGTCAGTGTTTCATTTTCGTGACTTGTTCTGATGAGAACTTGTCCAAATCCACAGCATCTGCAGTGCCAGCCAGCAGAAAAAAGAAAGGTCTGAAAAGACTCATTATCACTAATCAGAGATAGCAATTGAAAGGCATGTTATTCGCACACCACACTGAGGGAAAAGAGGCAATATGCAAGAAAAATGTTTTGTGCCATTTTGAAACAAAAAATATGGTTTGTGAGCATTTATATTTTGACTGGTTTGTTAATTTGCATATACAGAATGTAACGGTAAATGATGTGGTATGATAAATAATTGTTACATGCTCAGAGCTGTAGAGGTGATGGGGGTCCACAACACAACAAGAAGGTAGATTAGTAGTAATAGTAATCAGAACTATTTGACAATGGAGATTTATTTGATGTGAATAGTTCACGATTTACAGTAAAATAAATTATATATTCATGTCGAATTGAGGTTCACCTAGAAGAAAATGTTACAAAATGCATTTAATAAAATGTAATCTAACAGTAATTCAACTAATCAGTGACGTCTGTGAGGTTTTTGTTGAAACTGACAGCAACTATGAGCTTAAAACAGCCTCGCAACCAACAAATAACACAGGCTGATGACACATTGATAAAGTTAACCAGCAAAGATTTACTCAAAGTAACTTTTACTCAGGTTTTACTCAAATCAGACCATGTCACCATTTTTTTCTGGCTTCATATGGGTCAAAGGCCGACACCTAGAATGTGAATAGTTCACTGAAGCATCTTAACCAATGAATAACAGAGGCAGCTATTCAGTGAGCTCTTTACAGCCTCATTTCTCATTAGGGAGAATAAAACAAAACCCAGTGTTATTGTTCATTTTGGTCATAAGGACCAGGGCTATTCATATGTTGATTGACAGCGAAATAGACCAATCAGTTTGTGTGCAAGCCTCATTTAAATAGCGAGCGAGACGGCGCTGGGTTAGCTGACACTATTTGTCCCCTGCTTAAATTCTTTTCTAGCCAAGATGTATGAACAGCATAGATAAGTGTTACGCAAACTGTTGATTATGTCATAACTTAACTGTAAATTTGCTTCATCATAATGTTTTCATTCAGCACTTTGCCCCAAACATCTTTGCATTAATAAACAGACTCTCTTCCTCGGCGTGCAAACTGGTGACCGTGTTACAACCAAGCACAGGCGAGCTGTACAACAGTAATGAAGTGGAACATTTCAGCAAATGGGAGGTGATGTACTCCAGACAGAAATCATCCAAAGAAGTAGCTCTTCTTCAAAAAAAAATCTCACTAGACATAATTAAAAAAACCATGACAAGCTGGCATTGAAGTGCCCAGATGATGAATCCAAAAACCCTTTCTCTGTAGTAACTTGTTGTCTCCCCTACAGGTAATGATTATAATCCAGTCATTTTAAATGCATTTAATGGATAATCTGGTAAACTTCTGATGTGAAGTAAGTGATTACATTTTATTTAGATTGCCTTTTTAAGAGCATACATCATCATGCAATACTCAAGAATTATATATAACCTTTATTTAATCACATAGTCTCATTGAGATCAAGAAAAACAAACATACAAATACAATAAGATAAAGATCATAGTCAGACATGAGCAGTGACAATCACAGACTTTACTAAATAGATTCAAAGTTCAGTATTTAGAGTGAAACAGTCCTGAGAGCTGCAGTGGGTTTACATTTCTGAAGAGAAGTGAAATACTGAGGAAGCTTTTGCAGGAGACCTTTATAATTAAAAATGATAGAACGTAGTTCTCTTCTTGTTGCTCGTGAGGAGCAGCCTATTTTTTTATATAGTACACAGTAACGAGGACTATATTTGTCTCCTGTAATGTGTGTGTGTGTGTGTGAGCCCTTCGCACAGCTGTTCTGACTGAGCACCACACAACCTTTTGCAAAATCTAGTTTCCATTTCCAAGACCACATGACACTGAAATTCACCACAACATGGCAGCAGCAGAGGACTGGTGTTATGGTGTGGAGCTTCCTCTCCCTTTAGCATTCAGTGCTGCAGGAGAGATAATCATTATGTGATCAAAATGGATTGTCGGTGGGGAGCAGCTCAAAGCAGGGATTAGTCTGAAATGACAAGATGTGCTGTTGTGTAACAGCTCCCTCAAGAAAAAAATGCTCTTGATGTTGAATTATAAATTAATAATAAAATAAAGCATGTATAACAAATGACATTTTATTTTGTCACGGACAGTTTCTCAAATTACAGACAGACAAATTATTCTTTATCGCTCTTTGGCTCCGCTGAGTGTGGTTCAACGCAACCACTGACTCCAAATAAGCTCTGCATCAGAGACATAACTATACCCCAAATCTTTGCAGATTTGACTTTTGAGAATTGGTTGTTCTTTGAGTGAATTTTTTTTCTCAAATGACACTTGCACTCTGCATGGTGCTGAAAGGGCAAATCACTGACAACACAGTGTTTTCTACTTGAACACAAGTTGACGTCACTGCTAAAAATCCTACAAACATATTTTTTAAAGGAATTGTTTAACATTCATTTTGGGAAAATACACTTATTCACTTTCTAGTGGAGAGTTAGATGAGAAAACTGATACCACTGTCATGTCTGTGCGTTCAGTACGGAGCTGGAACTAGGAGGCAATTAGCTTAGCTTAGCATAAAGACTGTAAACAGGAGGAAACCCTGGCCTGGCTCTGTCAAAAATCCACCTACAGGCACCTCTAAAGCACACTAATTAACATGTTGTATCTTGTTTGTTTTTACACAAACAGTAATACTAAAACAACAATTTGTGGTTTTAGAGGGAGTTATGTGCTATGTACTATTTCTTGGCAAACAACAGCCAGGTGCAGTGACTTCCCAGGGTTTTGTCGTTTTCAAAATGTCATTTTTATATTTTAGTTTGTGGACAAATTAATAAAAAATGAGATATAATGTGTTAATTAGTGAGCTTTAGAGTTTCTGGTAGGCAGATTTTTGAACTCTGGACAGAGACAGGCTAATCGTACTAGTGGTATTGATCTTCTAACTCTTGGCAAGAAAGCAAATAAAATGTTGAACTATTCCTTTAAAAGGCCAATCAACGATAATAATGTTTTCTACCAGGCAAATTTAAAAAGACAAAGTAAAGATACACTGCAAAAAAAATTCTCTATCTTATCCATTTCTAAAATAATAATTCTACCAGTGCAGTAACAATATGTTAGCCATGATGTTAACCTATTTTCAATAGAAACCAACCAAGAATGTTTTTGAAAATGAGTGTCTGTATCTTGAAATGAGAAAGAATAAGGCAGCTTGTTGCGCTAGAACGTGAATTTTAGAAAATAATTGAAAAAGTGAATTTGCATTGGACACAGATTAGGATATTTTCACTGCACTGGCAGCTTCTTTTTCACTTGTTACGACTTGACTCTCGAATGACTTTTTTCTCGACATAATATGCCTTTACTTTCAAAATATTACAAATTTTATTCTTGAAATTTTTCAGTTCCTCAAAATATGAGCTGTGGTAATCCGGCATCTCCCGGAAAAGCAGGCAGAATACTCAGTTGAAAGTAACCAGTCTGATGTGTGTAGAGGCGTATGGGGCTATTTTGTTATCATCTGGTGTCGTTTTCACGTGATTTAATGGAGGTAAACGCGTTGGACGGCCGTGTGTAATGGCACTGCTCTTTGACGTGCCACTGGCATGTATTAACTTGTCTGTCATGCTGCCTTCAGACGGCTGCAGGGGTTTAATGAACTGAAGGAGAAGCTTTTCATACAGTATAAAGCAGCTGTGGACAACAGCAACTGAAAGAGTCCCTCTAATTTCTCTAATTTATTAATAAATGCAAACTGATTTACTGACCTTCCTGCTTTAACCACATTAAATTAAATTTGATGCCGATTTAAACGCATCTACTGGTCGGAGAGTGTTTGATTAAAATTTTTTATTTACATTTTAAGCATTATTCGGTTATTTCTGTGGATTTGCTGCAAGTATTTAGTTAGCTACTGTTGATGGCAGCTGAGTGACGTTGTGCCAGACATGGTTCTGAGGCGTCTAGTCTCGCTGGCTCACCTCTGCACCGTACAGGCTGTACATGAAAGTACCACACAGACAGGCAAAGCCAATTTCAAGGTCAGGAAAATATCAAACTCGGAGCGCTGCTTGCGCTGGTCATTGCGCCGCCATGAAAATAGGGCTCGATGACCTATTCTCAAAATATTACGACTTTTTGTGTGAATATTGATAACAACTTTATTCTCAAAATATTTCAACTGTATATTTCACGACATATTACGGCTTTAATTTTTAAATATTATGTCCCTTTTCTCATATTTTTGACTCCAATTATTTCATCTGTTTTTCTCATTATTACTTTTTCTGGATAAGGAGATTTTTTTGCAGAGTAGTGAAACCAGTGATAATGGAACGAAAATGTTTCTTATTTTTTTGCAACACTGTTGTTTTAGTACTTTTTAAACTCGTATTACAGAGAGTATTAATGTAACACTGACTGTCTAGTGTCTGCATTTCTTCTGTCTGGTAGTCAGACCCATTCTCAGCCAATCCACACTGCAGTGGAGTAAGAGTGAAAAGTTCAAATATTGGACTTTCCTGTGAAGCTGGTTTGGCAGCGACTTCCCTGTGCCAACATCAGCACAAAGGAACGAGGGCAGCTAGAGGCTCTGCAAGTCTGTGGTGAGCTGTGTTTGAGATGTAGGAACACCAGTGTGAAGCTGCGATCCTCTGTGTAGCCTCACAAATGCAAATTCATAATTCCCTGTCAGTGTTACTGTTCCTTTTGTAAGTGAAAGGATATTTTTTGGCAAGATGTGTGTGATTCTGGCTCGTCATGGGATTTGTTTCTTCATCCTCTCCCTCAAACGCACAAACTCGCACACACACATTTCCCTTCTTGCCAATAGAAACCCTGAACAACTTGAGAAATTGGAAATTTTTACACATTTACACAAAACTGTTGAATCCAATTAACAACTTGCTTACCAGAGGTATAGCTGTTAGTCACAGCAGGTGATTTTCGAACCACAGAGGGTTTTCAAACCAAGTGCCAGTGAAGCAGGAGAGGTATGTTTGTTGTGGGGCAAATCTGGGGACATATGACAAGCTTCTCCGAGGCCTTCATCACAGCTTCCAGCCGGTCCATCATGGGTTCGATGTCAGGTCCAAACACGGAGTCAAGGCAGCTTCTCCTTCAGGAACAATAGACAGAGCCAGATCATTGGTTAGTCCTCATCCTAAAAGCTTTCTCTTTTGTAACATTAAAAGTCACACATAATGTCATACAAAATACAAATGATAAAGCATAAATCTGACCTCTGTCTTGCGGGTCCACGTATGTAAGCTAAGCAGCCAAATGGGGTTATGTTAAAACGATATAACAGTCTGATCTTACTTTTTTCCTTATCATACTTATTGTATAATACTAGGGCTAGCTGGCTCTACACTGCAATACAAGAATACTGCTTTTTATTTCAACACGTCCTCATACCTAAACAACAGAATAGGTTGATTGCCAGTGACTCCCAAAACAACATATGCGGCGTCTCAACATGTGTTTAACGTTACAAAACTGTAGCAGTTTGGTTAGGTTTAGGCAACAAAACTACTTGGTTAGGTGTAAGAAAAGAGCATGGTTTGGGTTCAAATAAATACGTTACGTTACGTCACATACGTATACATAACTTAAGTAAGTGAAATCTTTAAATAAGTCAACGTTGACTTTTGGCTTCTCACGGGACATGAACCCCGGTCTCTGTTTTGTCGCTCTTTATACTGCTCCAGTCATAATTAACAATACCCGTAAATATGGGTCGTAATAAGCTGCTTGCACATCCAAACTATACGGCCGTTTTTCTGGTGAGGAGGGGCTGTTTCATTTATTTCCATGTCTTCCACATGGATCATAACTGGTAAGGATGCTGACTTTGCCTGAGACCCATTAGCTTTAGCCTCAGTCTTTTTGTAAGATATTATGTATTTGGCCAACAAGGGTTCTCGTTTCAAAATGAGTCAGCTGGAAACTTTAAAAAGTCAGCTGGGGACAGCATTTTCAACCAACTCATGGAGCTAAAGTCAGCTTAGCTAAAGTAGCTAGCTATAGCTTATAAAATCTGCTAGCAACAGACGTCATTTCAGCCGCTAAATTGACGGTCGCCAGCTAGAAATGAGAAGCCTGCTTTTGTCTACCTCTGTCTTAAGTCAGCGACCTATTGCTTCAAAAGTTGTGAATGATGAATGAAATGAATGTGATGGTAAATCTGCCCCAGTTATCATTGTAACATGTTGTCATTGACGCACATAGCGATCCTGCTGCTGTGCGATAGCTACAGAGAGGAAAGAATCCTACCAACAGCAACAAACAAAACTTCGGTGGGCCTATTTAAAATTTTGGCAAAATTAAATTACATTTAGTGTCATGAGGAGACATTATTGGTGAGCGTCATTAATCTGCCCATTACAGACTCTGCCTTATTCGCATTAAAAGTTGTATTTTTATAGACATTTAATTTGTAATACTTGTGAAATTGTAGAGCAAATTGAAAGAGGCAAAACTCAATAAACAGGTGTGATTTTGCAGAGGTATCTTTGTGTGCGCTTCTCTCAACTAATGTTTATGGACCAACGTCAGTGCTAAAATGTGGGAAATGATGATGTTTAGACTTTGTCCTGCGTGCACTGAAAGCCTATTTAACATATAACTATATTTTTTCATGAATGAGTGGCTGTGGGGCTTCCTCTTATTTGGCGTAAGATCTGTTTGGGCATGAGCGGAAGTTCCGGTCCTGAACGGGGCTATTTTTAACATATAACCCCACAAAATAATGTTTGCTAGTTAGCTAATGATTTGCCGCTTGACTTTGGTAAAAATCCCGTGGAAACACTTCCGTTTTGACGTAGTAATTTTCTTGTGTTTTGTCAATTTACATGTGTTTTCTTAAGTTGCAGTGTGTTTACCCTTGTTGGCCACTGTAAGATAGACACACTGTTTAATTCATTCCTTACACTTTTGCTCTTGTTTTTTGGTTTTGGAACACACACACACACACACACACACACACACACACACACAAAAGGCACCATCCTCGAAACTCTTTATATACAGAGTATTGCTGTATAGTCCAAAACGGAAAGATATTAAGCAGCAAATCCTCACAATTAAAACAGCGGAAACCAGTATCAACAGTACCAGCATTTGGCATTTTGATTGATTCATCGATTTTCAAAATTGATAATTGGGGGTCCTGCCATGAAATCCAGAGAGGAACCATGGCTCAGCCTCAGTCTGTTCACCCATCTGTCTATTTGTCTGTAATTCTCAATTAATCCAATAACTCTTGTCCTGGATTTAATGAGACTTAATGGATTGATGTATTTCATTGCTCATTTGCAGCACTTTCTAAACTCTGGAGGGGACTTGCTTTACATTTTTTGTTTTACTTGCTCCTGATTGTGCTTCATAATTTTGTGTGTGCTTGTTTCCTAATAATGTTTTCCTGGAAGATTCCCTTTTCCACTAGGGGTTCAAAGTCGGTGGTGTGGTGTGTTGTTTTGGTACGTTTTCATGCACACAAATAACTAAATTAGAGTGAATATTCAGAATAAAATTACATGCACGGTTCACTGTAGCGTGACTTGTCAATAACCTGAGTTTGCATGAATTATTTGATAATGTCTGGAACAACTGTGCTAGGCAAAAGGCTAAAAGGAAATTAAACATAATAGGAAAATGGAAGGACTGTCTGCGTGTCTCTTCTCCTACATACAAGCTGTTATTGTTAGTTGAATCATTTAATTAGCCAAAGGTTGTACTAACCATGCTGCTCTTTCTATAGAATATGAACAGGCATACATCATCATTATCATTCAGAGATCGGAGAGAGTGACCCAAAACAGTAAAGCCAGCAATTAGCTGAGAGAAGTTAGGGGATGCTACAGACGACCCCTTTCACGTATGAATAGTCATGTTGTTAAGTACAGATTATAGTCAGGTGTGCGTCACTGCATTTTGTTGTTTTTCTAGTCAAGTAAATCTTACTTATACAACCCGAAATCCCAAATTTGGGCACACACCTCTTGATGCTTGACTCAGTATGTTTTTCTACTTCTCTATTTTTTTTAATTCTACATCACCGCTTCCCAACACCCCGTCACGTGTTGTCATCACTGAACAGGGAGTCGGGGAAAAGTCCTCCTTCAGGAACTATAGACACAGCCAGAGGAGCCTGTGGTCGACCTGAGCTGCACACGTCTTCTTGAGCCGGGAAAATTATTTGACCTTTGTCTGCAGCAGGCTTATAAAATCATATATATTTAAATTATTATCATTAACATTAGCATTGTTAAATTAGTAATTGAATTTATTTAACCCCTTACCATGCAGTTTCCATTCCATTTGTTTCCACTTAAATAGCTTTGTTGTTAAAATCGTCTCAGTCCACACTGTCCAACAGTATCATGTATTCTGTATCAGCTTGTTCTAACTTTTTATTAAGTAATGTTTATACAGTGAAATGTTCAAACCAAAGAGTCCATGACTTTAATGGCTTTAATGGGTCACAAATTAAAAAGGTTGGGAACCACTGGTTTAATGTGAAACAATGTGTTTTATAAATTTATCGTATGTGTTTTTAATGTAAAATCTTGATCTGCAGTACAAGTACCTCACAATTGTACTTAAGTACAGTACTTGTGTAAATATACTTAGTTTCTTTCCACCACTGTCAAATGCATTTGCAAATGGATATTTGTAGTTGAATCACTGGCTGACACAGTCTGAACAGAAACCTAATATGAAGGAGAAGGTTGTTGTACTGGATTGCATTAGATTGTAAAAGTGTTCTTTTATCATGTCCACTCCGTGTGGAAAGAAGCCTTACCAAGCACTTTAAAACCTAAAACGAAAACTAAACCAGCCTACTGAACTCACACTGACACTGACCCTTAAACTGAAATAAAAACTGAAAACAAATTATTCAAACATTAAATTCAAGCTATAATAACCGAGGTTGTTGGCAATCTCTCCTGCCCTTTTCCTCACAGCCTGCATTTCCTGCCGTGTGTATAATTACGTGGTGTGTTTATGTTTATGTATTAAAGCTGTGGCCTTTACTAGTTTTAGCCTTTCATGACAGGAGCCTGTTTTTGCATTTGCACTGTCTTCCAGTTCAGGAATGAATAATGTCCTTGTTTCTTGGACATTATTAATGTATGCATAAATTTTGGTCTAAATACAATTCCCTGGGCTGTTTATATGTAAAAATGTTCCTTGCTTTTGGTAAATGTTGCTGTTGCTGTGCTGCAAGGTAGATGGATGGCAGGCCTGCTCGAAGTGGTTGTTTCTCAAAGGTTAACTGTGTGGGAAGTCTCCCTTACCAGGGAAAAATCAGGATGTCCAACGCTACACAACGGACAGTATCAGAGAGACCCTGAAGTGAACTGTGAAGCACATCTGCCTCCCATGACGTCATGATGTTCACAACATCACTGTGACGTCAACACATTTCTATGATATTTAGTGGGAAGTTGGGCAATAGGTTACAGGAACAAATTATTTAAAATGATTTCTTAACACTGTAAGAGCACATACTGTACAGTATCTTCATCGAGACTGCACAATCCTGTGAGTGTGTCTTTTTTTTTAATCACAGAAAACAGTAGTAATAATATTTTTTGGGGAATCTTGCCTTTATTAGGCAGTGACAGCTGTAGATAGAGACAGGAAAGGCATGAGAGAGAAAGAGGGGATGATAAGCAGCAAAGGGCCCCGGGTTGGAATCAAATCCGGGTCGCTGCAGTAAGGACTTAGCCTTAATGGTACGCGCTCTACCAGGTGAGCTACTGGGGTGCCCCATAAGATCATTTTTATTCTACTTCTGGATCCAGCTCTGCATCAAAATACACACAAACATTTGCAGTGTTGGGGAAACTACAGCAACACTACACTTGCGTTTAAAGTGTTGCAAGAAACATCTACAGTAAAATAATACACAAATGCTCTCATTATTTTGTGGTGTAATTTATTACACAAAAGCAAACAATAACTATTACTACTAAACAATAATCATTGAACAAAAGCTGTGCAAACATACCCTTTCATTGGTTTATTTAAAGGAAGATGGGGTTAATTTAATATTGCACCTTTAATCTTGTGTGGGATTTTGCTCCCCATACCTCAGTAATAATTCAGCCCTAACTGCCTGCTGTTTTTCAGTGCACTTGTTGATCCTCCAATAAAAGTCCCATCCAGAGAGACAATGACTGTCTATACTTGCTGCACAAATACAATTACAATATTGATCTGACCTTACTCCCACTGCATGGTTTCCTCATCCTCACCCTGACGCCCAGTAAAACCTACTCTGAATCTGCCCGTTGCATCTTTTAACTCTAGTTGCGCTGCCTCTGATATCAGTTATGCCAGTATTCCTGTTCTTATTAGCTGCAGGCACTGTAACTACAACATAGATCCCCACAAGGATATTAACTCAATAACAACTTGTTAAACTCAAGTCACCATATTAAGACCCTGTCTCACCTCCCCAGACTTATAAATTTTAACAATCTTCGTTATATAACACCCTCTGCCCCCACTCAACAAAGTAGTCAAATACAAGAATTTTTAGACAAGGTGGAAAATATCAGACTGAATAGTTTGCCCTCTGATAAGGCTACTGCCTTTCTACACAACAGTCCACCAGCATTTGATAATTTTCTGCCCATTTCCCTTCCCCAACTTGATAAAATCATTTCTGGCATGAAGCCCACTATCAGCTGCCTTGATATTGTTGCTGAATGAGGTTTTTGGGGAAATTGGCATGAGCATTCTTAATATTATAAACAGCTCTCTTCTTACTGGGAATGTCCCACTTGGCTGAAACATGCTCTAGTTCAACCTCTTCTAAAAAAAAAAAAAAAAACGGGTCTTGATCCTCTAACACTTTCAAAACTGCCATTTATGAGTAAAGTACTGGAGAAAGTAGTCCTTCAACAGATGCTACCATTCCTTCACAGCAATAACACCTTTGAGGTGTTTCAGTTTGGTTTTCGTGCGCACCACAGCACAGAATCTGACAAGTGATCTCCTGGTAGCAGCCGATGGTGGTCACTCCTCAATATTAATTCTTTTAGATCTATTTAGATTAACACCAAGACTCTGGAATAGTCTCCCTGAAAACATAACAGCAGAATCTCTTGACACGCTTCAAACGGTGTCTCAAGACCCACTGTTACTCTC
Source organism: Siniperca chuatsi (assembly GCF_020085105.1). Taxonomy (NCBI): domain Eukaryota; kingdom Metazoa; phylum Chordata; class Actinopteri; order Centrarchiformes; family Sinipercidae; genus Siniperca; species Siniperca chuatsi. The sequence goes on from NC_058046.1 coordinate 5,390,265, forward strand.
TTGCCAACCCCTGCAGCGATTGCTGACATGACTTGCATTCTACATTTAATATGAACGTCTGTATATGTGTGTGTGTGTGTGTGTGTGCGTGCACTATGTACCTGTGCATGTATTTAAGTACCTATGTTTTGTGATAATCTTTTATTGCTCAATTGCGTTGTTGTAAAGCACTTTGGCACACACCTGGTTTGTTTTTAAAGCGCTCTACAAATAAATTTGACATTGACCTTGACAAATGATTGCTACTACAAATAACACACAATTACAAAAATACCAGAAATTAGCAGGTTCCAGTAATTTCAATATGTTCAGGGTTTGGACAAAACAAGCAATTTTTTACCTTTCACTCCGAGGATTTATAAGTGACATTTTTCGCTATTTTCTGACCCTTTTTAGACAAAAAAAAAAAAAAATCAGTTGATTAAATAAGGAAATGAATCAATAATAAAAACAACCATTCATTACAGCAACATTGACAAATACACCTTCCATTCAAGTGTTCATAAGCAACAACCTGATTGTTCCCATAAATACACCATGAAAAAGTCTCTCATGGGATCACTATGCTGCCTCATAGTACAGTCCACGTGTGCAGTAGGAGCAGTTACAGGAACACTATTGTTGTGGTACAGCTTGAAAATAATCTTAAACAACCCCATCACACACACAGGCTTACAAAGACTTTCTGACACAACAAAATCTGAGTTTAAATGCCTTGTCGACATCATCTGTAGACGTGTTACACAGTAACAGAGAAAATGCACAACACAGCATTTTAAGGAGATGACTAATGCTTGGGTGGTAGTCTTTTTCATCTTCTGTTTACAAGGTGACATGTAAAACGATCAGACAGGACAACATGACCTAGTTCTAACTCCATATGGGGGCCACTAATTCACCCCCTTCACAGTTTGGGCACAGTTTATTGCTGTTTCCACTGGGCTTCTTCTGTTGAAGTGAGACTCATGAAAGCGGAGGGAGACAGGGGGGTGAGAGTGCACCACTCCACTCTCGTTATTCACCATTGTGTCAGTAGTTAGTGTGACACAGTAGAGGAAGTAAGAGATGACTGTGCTCTGCAAAACAAAAAATCCACTCATTGACAGCAGGAGGTATGTCTTGAATGCATGTGTAAAAAAAAAAAGAAGAAAATCAGGAAATTTCTTCTGACAAGAATTTGTGCGCTAATGAAACAGGTACTGGAATTATTTTTCACAAGGAAAAACACAATTTAGCTGACAAAGAAAATACATTCAAATATCAACCTTTTAGTTTTTAAGTGATGTACTTTTACCACTTTAAGTTAATAAACAGATGTGAGTGAGGTGTCATTAGGTTCATTTATATTTTCACTGAAGCAGCTACAGAGTAATATAATGTTTTTCCCACACTGTTTAATAAGTTACAGTATGCTATGTTTTTGCTTGTTCCCGTAGTTCTCTGAAACATACTTACATATTGCCTTAAAAAGTTCCCATGGCTAATGCAAACAATTGCCCATTTACTCATCCAGAGGACACAGAGCAACATCACCACTCATTTGGAGTTATGTTTGTGTCCACCTGATGAATTTAAGTCCAATATTCACTCACCTTTTAGCTCTGGTTTGGTTTCCACCTACTTCTGAGAAAAATCTGGCTCTTTAGCTGCTAAATGTGTCACTTTTTTCACCAGCTAGTTGCTAACTTTGTCTGTGTGATGTTTGGTGCTAGGCAGGGGTTTTTAAGCTCAAAACAGCTTCCTGTTGGAAACGGGGTTGATGAGAGCAGGGATACTCAACCATATAGTAAATATGCCCTGAATCAAAACAATGAGCTAAAAGAGGCTAAAACATTCAAGTTTTGTATCTGCCTCCCTGGAGGCATAATTCTCACTATGAGAAACACCTGTAGTCATTTGATTCAATGTTAATATAAAAAAATATTCAAACAATGTAAACCCAATAATGTATTTGCCACAATACGGAAAATGTTAAATACAGATTTTGACGGCAGTATGTCTCTGTAAGTAGTTGTTAAATTGGAGTTTGCAAAAACAAGTGGATCCTATTGCACAAGTTCTGGGATGCAAACCTGCAGCTGAATAAAAAGCTGGAGCTTCTGAGCAATGCAGACATTAATAGTGGCAGAAGAAAGCTAAAAACACCTCTGCATTACGCTTCATGGGATGATTATGCAAAATAAATCTGACTTCATATTTCCTCTGGTACAAAACAGCAGAATGCGTGTCCTTTTTAATCTGACTGAACTGGATCTGTTTGTTTTCTTTTAAGCTGTAAACATGTTTGTGCCTCTACACAATGAAATATTGTTTCCATTATTCCAGCATTTATTCAAATTACATACAGCAGGAAAAACAGGTAAAAACCCTATTTGTACTTGAAGATTTGGGGTAGTCCTGCACCACGATAAACGAGATAAATTTCAACCACCTGTGTTAGTCCTCATTAGTGAGCGTATGGACATGAACATGGCAGTGGCCTGAGGCTGCTCGTAAAAACTGGAGTGCATCACAAAGGCGGAATCACAGGAGTGGAAACAGAAATTAATGGAAGCAGAAAAAAACAACTCATTTATAAAGAGATCACCAGTGAATCTGATCACTTGGAGGCAAGAAAATGGAGGCAAAAGGAGGTACGGGCCGGTGGGTGGTGGAGAAAGAGCTACATGAAGATCTTAAGAAACAATAACAAAAGTATTATTCTTGTTGTAGTGAGTGTCAAGCAGGGTAGCAGGAGAAACAGGGAATTGGTGAAAGCCAACAAAGACAGGAAGTAAAACTACACAAGACACAGGACGCCGAACACATTACAAAATAAAACAGGAAATAGCTGAACACAAACCCAAAACCAGTATAATCAAGCGTTTGAAAACTTCCAAAAGCCAAGAGTTAGCAAATTGTCTACATTATTTATGTGGTTATAGGTGATGAAAAAGCCCAGTTGAGGACTGTGTGGAAACCAGTGTAACACTTGTTCTGTATGCCACTATATCAGCGTTTAGGCTAACGTTAGCGGCTATGTCCTAAGTCTTTTACGTTCTTACTTGTAATACTGTGCTACAATACAATATTTGGCCCTGAAATACAAGAACATCACTCCTTTATTTCCAAGTCTTCCACATGGATCATCAACTGGTAATGTCTAGTGGAGATGCTTACTGTACGCTGACACGTAAGCTTTAGCCTCAGTATTTTAGAATCACATCACAGTGCTGAGTAATCATTGTATCATGTAAGCCTATGTATCCATCAAATTAATAATTAAGACCCCCCTGCAGGGTTTTCATTTTAGTACGAGTCAGTCACAAACATTAAAAAGTCAGCCAGAGACACAGTTTTCAACCATTTCACAGTGTTAATGTTAATTAGCTAGCCAGCTGCAGCTGATTAAATCTGCCAGCAACATTATAATTGTTATAATTCCAGCAGGTAAAATGAATGGCTACAGACTAACCACGAGAATTCTGCTTTTGTCTATTTTTGTCTGAAATCTCAAGACTCATCGTGTCAAAAATGACCCTAAATTTCAAGTGTTAAATCTGCCACTGTTGTCATAAACTGCATACATTTAGTGCTAGCTTGGAAAGCTTGACAGGCATAGCATCAGTAGCTAAGCTTCTGCAGGCCCCTCTGGCCTCACACCAATTCTTGAATTCTTTCCTCCAAGAAAAACACCTTCCCAACCCCATCGCTCCCTCACTGAACCCAAGGAGCGTTATTCAGTGTAGTGTAGATGTGGAGACAGGCAGAAAACACAGAGTGTCAGTACTGTTTCTGAGCTAAATTCAGTAACATATGAGGATTTTTCCTGGTCAGCAAGACTTTGTGGGGGCTGCTGCCTCTGCCAGGGGTTGCATCAAATCCTCTGCTGCTGAGGGTCGTTGAAATTCACAGACTGTCAGAGGCTCTGCTGGTTCAGTTTCCTTAGAAACAGCAGAGGGATGGTGGGAATCAAGGAATGCAGGACATCAGTGGTTGCATTCCCATGTGCTTAGAGATCCATTAATTTCTTCATTTAGGGGGAAGAAAACAGCAAAATAATGTCAAGAAACATCACCTGCTGTGCCCCTAACTCAAAAACAGTGTTTTAGCAAGTCATTCCACATAAAAGAAGACAAAAAAGCAGGAAAAGGTATAATGAGAGCAAAACTAACAAAAAGTGAATTATTAAAAAAAGAAAACAGTAAATATTATTGGATATATTTACTTTTAATTAATACATTTACAGAAATCTAAAAAAAAAGTAAATGATAATGAAACATTAAACAAGCAATCAATGTTATATAATTGTACGACATAACACATCAAGCTTACTTTTATTTTTACAAGTAATACATGATACATCATAAATGAGGAAAAAAAGGAATTGTGAAAAATATGGTAATAATAAGCTGAACCTGAGCTAAGATTATTTTGTCAAAAAAAGTTAGTTTTTCGGAGTGATTTTATGTCCTTTCCTTCCCATGAATTTTTTTTTTCTCAGGTGGAACGCACCAGATTCAGGTTGTGACAACAGAAAATATTGGGTCTCTAAAGGCGCCATGAGAAGTGCTTGTTGGACGGTCGAACAGCGTCGTAAACCCCCTCCCACACACAACTATTTCTGTCACTTTTCGTGTATACAACCCCCGCCCTCCTCTATAATGGCTGACTTTTCACCCTTTCAGTGTGTGAACAGCTATAAACACTTTTGCCTTCCAACGTGGTCGGACAACACGTCGTACGAACTAGTTCTTTTCTAGCATAACGCCGCCCTTGTGAAGTTTAACGGGTTGAATCTGTGTTGTCTTTCAATTGATGACAGACAATAAGCAGACACACTAAGGATTGCTTCACTGTTGTATTACACACTATAAAAAACATTACAAAACAGTAATTAGATTGTTGCCCTGTTAAAGCAATTATCACAGCAATTAATTTGTGCTTTTTAGGTCATGAGTTTTGCCATTTCCACTGACCTTTGAAAGACTTCTGATGCTTTCTGAATGCTTTCTGATACTGTGCACCACAAACCTAAAGTGATGTGCAGCTCTCAAAATGAAATCTAACAAACTGATTGAAAATCTGATTTGAAATGATGAAAGAATGTAATAATTTTTGATTTATCTTGTCCATATTTCATATGACTCTGCCACAACCTGACTCCATGGTAAAATAAAGGTCAAATAGAATAAATATTATATTATTATTATTATTATTATTATTATTATTATAAACAGAAAATATATGAAAAATAAAATGTATAAATAGTATGGTCTTATCTTCTGAGCCTGTTTTTGTCACGTTTTAGGTTGTTGACCACAGGGACTGATTTTGACACTAAAATCTTCACTTCATCATAAACCTAGCACAATGAATAGGTGAGTATTTGTGCCTCTAATCACTTCCAATCCATTCACATGCACATTGCAGCACACTACAGTCGCCATGTGCCCTCAATCTAATTGTTTTACTCTTGTTCCCAAACAAACCTATTTAGAAGCGCTCACGCTTTTACGTAAGAGCTGCAGAAACCAAAACAAAAAATGGTTTCCACTCAGGAGGAGGGAGCGGGAGCTCCCATTCAGAATATGACAACCATGTTTTAAATTATGTCAAATCCTAGCACTCCCCTCCCTCTGCTGGAATGTCTCCTTTAGTACTGAGGAATTTTATTGCCCTACCTTCCCTCTGTTGTGGCGACACTGGGGGACAAAAACCAGCGCTGACCCCATGGGGGCATCTGCTCGGCTCACCACCCAGATGCACATTGTGACTCTAGCATAACTTTGCTGTTAGACGTCACAAGTCATTGTGTCGGGGCGTTTTTGTGTCTCAGGACAAAGCGTGAAAGAAAGAAAAGAAAACAATCCAGATGCCTTCTCTGAAATGGCTTAGCTTGCCCCCTTTTATAATGCAAGTGGGGGTCAGCTTTGTTCGAACGCGGTGATAGTTGTCGTTTTAGAGAAATCAACTTTCAAAGCACATACCTACGTCTTGTAATTAGGTTAGCCGTTCCCCTTGCTGATGGCTCTGTCCTCTCTTGGGGATTACTCTCACTTGGCAAAATTATACAAATTAGACTCACGTGTTAGAGCTATGTATACATTTTCTTTGACTGAGTACCAGTTGCCCAAACCCTGAGGCACGCACAGGCTGTAATTAAAGACTTTTGAAACAATGGGTTCTCACCACAAATATAATATTTGTTTTTCCTTCTCTGCTTTTGGTAAATATCTGGCAGATTCTTTTGCTTCTCTGACAGAAAAACTGCAGAAGAACCCAAGGAGGACTCATTGTCTTCATTGAAACTTCCAGATGTATTTCATTAGGTTAGAAAAGACGAACTGGCGAGGAACAGTTGCTTAATTTGATCGCATTTGGCTCCCTGTCTTGGAACATGTAGAAAAGCTGTCACTTTAGTTCAATTATACATTAACAATAAAATGTGCTAGGGAGACATAACTCCATAACCTTCAATTAAATTTTTTCCCCCCTTTATTTTTTAGTATTTTTATTATTTCATTTTTGTCTTTTTTTTACACCAACTTTTCCACCTCAGCCAAGCGTAAAAAAATTTTTGCGATCGTTTCCAGATTCCAAATTTCCAGCGTTTCCACTGTAGATTTTTATGCACAAAGTGAAAATGCTCATAAAGACAGGTGGATGAAAACGCACTTAGAAACATCTGAAGTGTGACAAGGGGCCCCAACTAGACACTGCTTTAGGTTAGAAACCACTGGTTTAATCTTTAACAATGCATCGTATTTTATAAGCTTACCTCCTTTTGTTAATTTATTTTTGTAAAATATGAACCTGCAAACTAACTAGTAACTACAGCTGTCAAATAAATGTAGTGGAGTAAAAAGTACAATGTTTGTCTCTGCAATGTAGTGGAGTAGTATATAGTAGAAGTATAAAATAGATAGATAAAATAAAATTCAGAATTTCAAAATTCAGTATCAGAATCAGAAATACGTTATTGATCCCCTCTGGGATCAAAATTGAACTTAAGTACAGTACTTGAGTAAATGTACTTAACTTTCCCCCACTGAATATAAGTGACAAATGAATAAGTTCATGAGAGTAGGAAGGGAGTTTTATAGGAACAGCATGAAAAACAGGAAATAGAGGGGCTCCGGCTGTTTGTTAGTCATATAAAATGTAATGACACAGCAATCTTGTGAGACTTTACAGTGAAACAATACAGAAGTCATTTCATTTGTCCCACTCAGATGAATCACAGAAGTGTATTTTTTGCTTGAGTGATAGACAATAAGTGAAAGGGGAGTTATTACCACACCTGTGTAAGCAGAAAACATCTGCTCTCTCAAACGATGTCCTCCAAAAACTTCTTCTCAAAAAAAAAAAAATATGAAAAAGAAACTTTCCCTGTAACCTCTTGGGTAAAATGTTTTATCACAACAGCTGCATAGAAATCCAGTTTTGCTGCAGAGGGCTGCTTTCAATTTGCCTTATGTTATTCACTGCCAATTGTAACAGCAACTTATTTGTCTGGATCTGTGGTTGCGAGGAAGACCAGATGTTGGACTCTGAGGCCAGATGAAGGAAGTCAGAGGGTCTGTGTCTCTGCGGCGGGTCAAGGATGAACAGGATGTTGATAAATTAACAAACCAGGAAACCTTAACTCCTTAAAAAATCCCTTTTGCTCTTCTCTCAGCTACCCTCATTTCTCCCTCTGCTTCCTTTATCCATTACTTCTTGGCCTAGACCTAGTTTTCCCCTCATCTTGCCTCTACCCAACCCCGTCACCTAGTTTCTCTCACCTTTCTCTCTCTGCCTGTCTGACTGTACCTCTCCCACGGCGGTGAAGCCATGAGGCGTGCAGATGTGCCAGTTAATTAGGTTTCCTTATCTGCAGGCAGCTCACCTACAGTCCAGCCGAGGCAGGTCTGGGAGCCCGCGAAGCAGACTTAATCACAGACACAAACAGGAGCAAACAACAACCACGGCAGGCCTGTTATTTTTCCTCTTTCTTATCAGGCCATTTAATGAGTCCTGCAGCAGAATGTGAAGGCGGCTTCATGTCATCACAGTGCAGACGGAGAGAGACAGAGGGGGAGAAAAAATGGAAAGAGAGAGTGTGAGAGTGAGGAAAATGAACAGAATGTCTTGACACAGACCTCTAACGGCCCTTTCGTTGTGCCCAATAAAAGCAGTGATATATGATCATGTGTCTTCCATATGTGATGGAGCCAAAGCGCAGACTCACACGGCGTCTCGGGGCTCCATCAATCTGACATTTCTTTCTCTCGGTACAAACCACAGGGGGAAAACTCCAAACTTACAAATGAAATTGTTGCATTTTCTGGTTTTGGGTTGTTTACAGTGAACAGGTGAATCTGGGGCTTGATAACAAGACGCTCACAGCTCACGGCCCAGTATATGTCTAGACGTCTGGGTTCAAACTTGGCCAGTTTTTATTAAAAAGGCACCTTTTATAGACGTCTGTACTGATATTAGCCTTGTTTTAACATCATTATATTTCACTGTAAAACGTGTCCTGACTACACATTCAAATGAAGTTGAAATGCAGATCTGTATTTGAGTACCATGGAGCAGATCCAAAATCAAATCTCGAGTCCGTTAGAGGCAAATCCAAGTCAAGTCACAAGTCTTCATAAGCACACTGAAAATCAAGGTGCAAGTGTGTCAGCTGCCTGAGTGTTGATCATTAAAATGACACGGAACATTTTCCTTTTGAAGCTGCGTTAATGGTCATGTTTAACTTGAATGTTGAAATTTTCAGGGAGTAAGTCTGTCACGTCCATGTCAAGTCTCAAGTCTTCATTTTTGTGACTTAAAATCCTCTATATGCTGTGTGATTTTTTGGCATCTTGATGTTATATGTAATATTATTATTATCGATCAGAAACCGAGGTCGGCAGATTCAGCCTGCATCAACATTCTGACTGTGTCAGAAATTTAGGACCAAAGTCTCACAATGTGACTGCTGCTATGATCCACCTCGACAAACTAAATCAAGTCAGTTTTGTTTACTACAGTCTGTAGAATATACAAAAACCTTCTATCATTAGACCTTCAATTTCAACCTTGTCTCCCAGAAATGACTAATGCTGTCAAATGTAATTTCTGCCTGGATTATGTTGACTGTTGACGCGTTTTTGAGTGCTACATTTATGTACCGTACAGGAGCCACTGGGGGGTTGGAATGGAGGGAGAGCGTACAAAGTTCAAGACCCGGATGCAAACCACAGGCATCAGAGTCCGGGGTTTGCCTCCTGAGTCCCTTCTGTGGCAATAAAAGCACTTTGGTTAAGGTTAGGGAAAGATCGTGGTTTTGGTGAAACACGTTGTTTCTCAAGTCACTGCGGACTTTTTCTGTATGACACCAGATGGTGATCACTCCCTAACCTTAACCAAGTGCTGTGAGTGCCTAAAAAGGTTTAATAATGCTTTGATATGACATGATAATGATATTTTGGCAGAAAACGAATTAAATGCGTCTTCAGTGAACATTTTACTGATACAGTCAGTATCAACATTTGTGTCCCCTGCCAAACACGCCATTTAACAACATTTTCTCATTATGTAAGTAAAGTAAGTAACTGTATTTATGTAGCACCTTTTGTAAGAGCAGAGACGTCACAAAGTGCTTCACAAATGAAATAAGGCAACCAACATACATGTAGACATAAAACACCATAAAATAGAAACAAATAGAAAAATTAGACAAAGGCAAGTCCAAACAAATGGGTGTTGCGCTGCTTTTTAAAGGTCTCCATAGTGTCAGCAGATCTTAAATCCAAAGGGAGAGTTCTACAGTTTAGGAGCAACCTCAAAAGCACGGTCCCCTTTAGTTTTAAGCTTAGCTCGAGGAACAACCAGCAGACCCTGATCAGAGGACCTTAGAGACCTGCTGGTAATGTAGGGCTGCAGCAGATCTCTAATTAAGCAGGTGCCTGACCATGCAAGGCTCTATGTGTCATCACAAGAACCTTGAATTGAATTCTGATGCTCCTGATGAGGAGCCAGTGAAGAGAAATCAAGATCGTCACGAGACCTGTGTTAATAGACACGTAATCCAGGTGACATTATGTTTCCTTCAAAGCGCATCATCTGATGCAAATCAGTTGTATATAAACAAACTTTCTAGGAGACAGGGTTGTCAATTTAGATTTAGAAGGAAAGAATCCACAAAAAACTAAATGCTTTAACAGGACACTGATCAAAATACAGCATGAAATGACAGAATACCCTTGACGAGACACTGTATGTGACAGTTTTAAATAAAGTTTTTTTTAAAACAGGCTAAAGTTTGCTTTTGGTTTTGCTGCATTTTCAAAACAAATGAGCGACTCTAGTTGTTGATGAGTCTCTACTTGTATTCTTTTTTTCTATTTAAAGTGTAGAGCTACAATTCACACAATCAGACTCAAAATGATCATCATATAGTCTGACACAGATTGCAACCAAGATTTTTATTTTATTTGATCCATCTCGCACAGTGTGACATGAAATGAACCTTCGTAAACAGTAGAAGTGCTTACAGGCTCTGGTTAATGACATGAAACAAACAGAAAGACTGATGTATAATGGTCTGATTATAAGATAAAAATCACATCATTTTGATTCTCTTGTCTTGTCTGGCTCTTTTGCTTTAAAACTGAAAAATGAATCATATATGAGTAAAAAGGTGCCCCGATCATCCGGGCAGTCTGTCTGCAGGACTGATGTAAGACTAGTTTGATCTCCTTTTATATTCTCCTCATTTATGCTGCTGCCTTTGAGCAATGCCTCTGACCGTTGAACAAAAGCGCTTTTTTGTTCAAAAACATCAAAGTCAGCAAATTACAACAAAATCTTTCTCTCAATGTTAAGAAATCAAAGAGATTTCTTTAGAGGGGAGGTCATGCAGCAAAAGTATGTCCGGGAAGTAGAAAAGCTGCTGCAACATTTTGGGCTAGTGCCCCCGAGTTATTGACAGTGAGTGGGAAAAAGTTGAGCTTCACTTCAGAATCAAGCATCGACACAAGCTGCCAACAGTATGAAGTGCAGAGGTCAAAGTGGTAAACGCCTCGATAACATTACAGAAAGAAGCGTTGGGATTATTTCTGAATACGCCTTCCAGAAAGGTCGATACTGCTCCACTACATTTGTTTTGACCGCTATAGCTACTAGTTACTTTGATAAGCTTTTAAAACACAATGCATTGTTAAAGATAAAACCAGTGATTCCCAGCCTTTTTGGCTTGTGACCCCTCACCAAAAAAGTTTGGACCCCTTGTCACATTTCAGATGTCTGCTGTAAAACATCACAGAAATGTAGTGGAACCAACCAATCTTTTGTCATTAACTTAACCTAAATATTTAAGTTTTACAAATTTAAAGTCAATTCAATGTCAGATTTCTAGTTTTTATTTTCAGACCACTTCAAAACTTAGAAACCTGACTTGTTCTGACTTTTGACTTGAAATGATGAGTTCACTCAACTCATTCAATACATTTTCTAAAGAAACATGATCAGCATATTTGCAGACTCACTGATTGAGGGTTAGAAACTCTCCAAAGACCCCTCTACATACACGATAGAAACATGCTGGGTGTTTTTAACATGTTAAACTAAGTTACGGTATAATAATGAAAACAACGAGAACCACAATGAAGTATCGAGGTCAGTTCCAACCCTCATATACTTTTAATTTAACGCGGTCACTGGAGGCAGCCTCGCACGTTGTCTTTCTACTAATTCTGCTACAAAATGGCTGACACAACAGTTGTTGATCCAACTAATATCAAGTTTATCGAACTTGTTTTCTTAAGTTCAATGAACTTGTCTCAGGGCAGCCGGGAAACTTACGTGTTTCAGTTGAACCAGCTTGAAGTGTTTTACAGGAGACATTTCCCCTCTAAACTTCAAATGAAAACTCATATGGTTTCATTTAAATAACAGTTTGAGGCCCAAAGAAATCAAAGTATCCAATATTTCACAACAAAGCAAAGATTATTGAAAAAAATGAATACAGATTTATGTAGCAGAACTTTGTTTTTCCTCTTTACCACCTAATTAATCATCTCATGATCAAATTTATAGTGGGACCCTCTGGAGGGGGCCCTGACCCCTAGATTGGACTAAACTACCTATCTGTATATAAATATGGACAAAGGTCCAGTGCTAAATAAACACTGATGCATCAGTAACAATCTAATGGTGTAATAATAATAATAATATGTCAGTCACAGGGGCCAACTTTCTGCAGAACCAGTAGTTTTACTTTTGAAACTTTAAGTGCATTTCAGATTATACTTACGCACTTTCACTTAGGTAGGATTTGAATGCAGGACTTATAATTGTAGTAGAGTGTTTTTAGATCTGAATACTTCCTCTCAGTAGGTACCTGCTGCTGGGAAATCACGTTTGCAGGTTAGAGGTGTTTAATTAGCATGCCCTGTTCATGAGAATCCATCAGTATTTAGAAATGTATTCAGAAAGTGTGGGCCCGAGCCATTTGTCTGCTTGTTCAGTCGACATTCAATGGAGACATTTACAATAATTTATTCTCCCAAAGTTTCACAGATCTCTCTGCTGATCTGGCCGGAGGTGTCCCTATTTGCTCATGCTGAGTTTCTGTATTAATATTCAAACGCCACACTGGACCTTTCTTAAATCTGACGTAATGGCATTTCTACCTTAGCGAGAACCCTGGAAGAAGACAGAGACAGAGAGAGTCAGAAGCATATGATTTGCAGTCAGTAATGAGGCAGACTACAGTTCATATTATTGTAAATGATTGCTAGGCCCCCCCCAACCTGATTTTGCATGCAGCTCTCGCCCTCTTGAGCTTTTCGGTCTGCTGAGAGAGGAACTCTGCTGCGCTCACAAATGGTTCATGTGTAATGTATTCAGTTGTTGGAATATTTCACGACTTACAGTCAGATACATGAGAAATGTAGCAGAAGAGAGAAATATTCAACTGTAAAAAGCATCGATTATAAAACGAAAGCAACTTCTGAAATTTCTTCCAAAATTTAAAGCTATTTGAGTTATTATTAGTATATAACTGCTTGATTTAATAGAGATTCATGTATATTTTATAATGCATTGCCTTATAATTACCAGTATTTGTTCACTTTTCCTTATCAGTTTGGGTTGTAGAAATTGGGTGCCTCTCCTTGTTCTCCTGTCCCACCATGTGTTCAGATGAGGAAGGGTAGGCGTTATAATTATTATTGCTAGTAGCACTTCAATCAGTATTAACACGCACCACGGCAGTTTCCAACATATGGGTCAGGACCTCACCAAGATTATTAAAGAAATAAGAAAAAAAAGATGTTTCACAAAATTCTGTTTATTTTTTATGACTTTTATTTCTTTTCTTTTTTTTTTCATTTTTACCAGTTAAATATTGAATTCTTTCCTGCCTTCAGGCCTCTAAAAATCCATCAAATGAAACACTCTGAGAAATAAAAATCGTTCTTCGGTTGAACTGCTCACAGCTAATCTCAAATCTCAAAGCTAATTTAAGGAAATAACCCGTGATAAGGGGTCACAAAAAAGTTTGGCAATGTGTAAGAGCTGTATTGGTCAGAGTGGGAGTCAGCGCAGTCTAGATTAGAAATGTGTTTCAACCCCTCTTCTCTGTTCCTCTTCTCTTCAAAAATGTCAGTTCAGGGTTATTTTATTTTTATTTTTCATTGTGGTATTGTCCCCCTGCTCTCTGACCCAACTCTTTTTTTTCTCTTTTTTAACAATGGAAGGTATCAGGCATCAACCAGCAGCTAAAGTCTGGTCCCAGACCTCTGGATCAGTTACTTAAAGCCTTACTTAAGTAAAAGTATAGTATTATCAGCAGAATTTACTCAAGTATCAAAAGTAAAAGTACTCATTGTGCAGTAAAATGGTTCCTGTCAGTGTTGTACTGTTATATATGATGTTTTTGGATTAATATTACTGCCGTATTAATGTGTATGTTGCATTTTACTGCTGTAGATGTTTAAGGTTGAGCTACTTTTAACTACTTTATGTACTGCTGGGTAGTTTTCTTCTACAGCAATGCATCCTGGTCTATAAGAACATCATATGTTTGTAGCGTCGCTGTCCTGTGAGAACCACGTATCAAAGACTCATACCTCCAAGGTGTTCCACAGAGCGGCACAGGAAATCCTTCCTGCCGGTGGCCATCAGACTTTTTCACTCATCCCCACTCTGTGCAGTGTGGACATCAGTGGACCAGGAGGCTGCTGAGGTCCTACTGGACTCTAACTGGACCTGCAATTACATTCTCTGTAACATGAGAATTTCCTCCTGGGTCTAAATAAAGTAGCCTATCTATCTATCTATCTATCTATCTATCTATCTATCTATCTATCTATCTATCTATCTTGAGTAATTGCACTTAAATGCTATATGTGTGGGGGAGGGTTAAAATGAAGTTACCATATATTTATCATTAATGTTGAGCCTTGTGTCTCATCCTGTCCTGTCCTGGGATGAGGTTAGGGAAGGGGTGGTCTTCCTCCTCCTCATCCTCCTCCTCTTGTCCCTCCATGTGTTCAGGCTCGAAGAAAGGCCAGCGTGACGTCACGCAGGGCTGGTCTTGCCGTTTATTAGCCAGGGGAGCCAAGTGCCAGGTTGCAAGAGCTTCACACTGCAGCTCTGTCCGGCCAGCGGCAGAGGGGATGTCCTACTAACTCCACCAAAACTTTCTAGAAACTCAGTCAACAGAAAAAACACTGACTGACAAAAGTGTCGCAACTCGCCTCACTCCTGTTTTAATGAAACTTTAACTACTTTATGTGTGTTTTTTTTTTTGTTGGTCTTTTTTTAACTAAAACAGAGGCAGTCTGCACATCCACTTTGATAACTCCTGAATGAGCCGGGTCACGTTTGCGTAGAGCTTTTTCCCCCCTTTTATTTTAATTTTTTTACGTTGGGATAAAGCTTTTCTTTATCATTTAAGACTCGTGATGGCTGTCCTGTCACTAGCGCTACTACTTGTAGGATTTGTATTGACTTCAGCTGACAAGGTAAGTGTCTGTATCGCTTTACTCTCAAAGTGTTTTGCGCAATATTGCCCCTCAAACTGAAACCCCGGTAATATTAAATAAATTCAGCTTTAAAGCGGAAAAAAAAGTGGGCCGACACAGCAACAGGTTTTCAAGTGGCTCACAACTTTCACATTTGGCTCTGTGAATGCGCACACTGCTTCCTCTGTGAAATACATGTTGCTACACACGCACAAGTTTAGCCTGTTACATAAGACATGTAAAATAGAGGCATTTTTGTTAAATCTTTACAAGCAGCTCAGCCTCCAGTAAACTGCTGCAGGGCGGTAGTGTGGCTGCTGCTGGACATCTCAGACGCTCACATTATGATTTCCTTCTGGCTTGTACCGCATTTAACGGGCTTTTTTGTTTCCCTCTTACAGGCTGGTGAAGTAGATAGAGAGGGTAAGTCCTGTTTTAAATGTTTGTGTTAATAATTAAATGTAAGTTGTTAGAAAACTGAAGCAATGTGCCTCCAGACACTGATACAAACTCAGGAGAACAACATTGGTACACTGAGATCAAAGTGGGAGGGGAGTTGGTGTGCGAGGAGCTCTGTAATACACCAACTCCTGTACCCTCCGCTTCCCCCACACACACACACACACACACACACACACACACACTTACTATATTACATGAGCGAACTGCTTCAAGGGCTTTGTTATACGGAAAGAAAATTCCACTAAATCCTGCACATCTGTTATCCATTCTGAGGTTAAGAAACAAGTGAGCTGCAACAGTGTCCACGTAGGATCCTTTTACACCCTCCGTTATCTTCTGAACACCTCAAGGGTCCTCACACAGCAAGATGACAGCTGCCAGTTGGACCGCGGTGGGCGTTTGTGGTCACCCTTTGCCTGTAGTTTGCCACTGTTGGCTCTTCTTGGCCATTATCAGCCTTTTAAAGCAGTTATTTCACCCATTAAGTGTGGTTTCTCTTAAATTTTCACCTCTCACTTTTCTTCTTCCTCAAGTTAAAGTCTGTGGGCCTCGTGCAAGAGCCACTTGTACGAACATATTTTGTTCCTAAGTGATTTACGAGAACTTGTTGCATTCAAAAGTGTTCTCACATTTAGAGTTTTCTCTAAAGTTCACGAAGAGTACAGACCTGTCATACAAGTCATGAACAGATTTTAATGGCATATTTTGGCATGAGAACTTACGTATTACTGGTTAAGTTGCAACTTAAGTATTCTTCACGCAAAGTGCTTGTCAGGTCGTCTAACAGCGTCTGAAACCGCCTTTCGGCTGTGGAATTGGTGTCAGATAATCCAGTACTCATGCCTGTTTTATGCAGCGATTGGCCAGGTATGTAGAAGTGTGAAAGTAGGCGGATTTGAAACTTTTTTTAGGATTAAAACACAGATTAGTTTTCTCCTCGCACCTTCATCCACCCCAGCGGTCAGCTGGTCGCTAAAGTCTTTGTGGTTTGTTTAAGTTCACAAGCTTTAAAGTTGAGGTGATGCATCACTCAGTCATAGTCGGCGCTAGTTCTTTGAGGGCAGCTGGGTGTGTCAGGGCTCTAAAGGCATCAGTATGCTACAACTGAAGTGCTTGTCAGATGATCGAATAGCATCTAATATCCAGCTCCCCCCCACACCTGTCATCCAACACCGGCAATCTGAAAATTACAGCCACTTTGCAGCGGCCAGCCAGGTGTGCGGAGGTGTGAAAGTATGCAGGGTTGAACATATATCTCAAGCTCTCTTGCTTCACACAACTACTTCCATCCAACAATTGAGTGCAACACCATGAATGCCTGAGGAGAGACTGTCTGAAAGTGTGCGCAGTTATCCCCGTTTATACAATTCATCCCTACGACGGCAGGCTTTTTGTCCTGACCTTTCGGCTATAAACACTTTTGCCTTCAGACGTGGTCAGGTAACACATTGTACAAACTAGGTTGTTGGAAGCATACTGACACCTTAAGCTTATAACGAGCCTGTGCAATCATATTCATGGTGGCGTGAACATGGTTGGTTTGTTGGTTTTGTCTTTCCCCGTCGGCTAAAGTCTCTGTGGTGTGGTCAAGTTCCCAAGTTTTCAAGTTCAGCCATTCCTTGTCACCGCTACTTCTTTGAGGTCAGCGTGGTGTGTCAGGTCTTTAAGACGTACAGGTGTCCATAAAGGCTGGTGACAAATTAAAGGAACATTAAGTGTCTTAGTAAGGTGTTGGGCCACCGCAAGCTTCCAGAACAGTTGCAGTGCTCCTTGGCATAGATTTTCCAAGTTTCGGAAGTCTACTAGAGGGGTGAACACCATTCTTCCAAAAGATATTCCCTCATTTGGTGTTTTGATGAGGTGGTGGAGAGTTGTGTAACATATCGCTTCAAAATATCCCAGTGGGTTGAGATCTGGTGACTGTGAAGGCCATAGCATTTGATTCACATCGTTTTCGTACTCATGAAACCATTCAGGTGCGCTTCGTTCTCTATATGGCAGCATGTGCATACTTAAGTTTCTCCTGTCAGGTTATCCAGGTTTTTCCTTTTAATTTGTCACTTGTTAATATCTTGAATCACCAGATTGTGAACATGCATGGGGAAGGGGGAACACAATGTTTTTCATGCCCCCTTTTCTGATGGTGCCCACTAAGTGCTTTCTTTATACTACAGATTCATCAGCCTTTATAGAAAAAAAAAAATCTATCCCTCAGTCCCTCTATTCATTTATTAACTGAACTTTAAAACAGCTACTGATGATTTGTATTTGTGGGTTCAGATGTGGACAACAATATACAGTATATATTTTGCTGGTTTGAAAACACAAGG
The DNA here is from genome assembly GCF_020085105.1 of Siniperca chuatsi. Lineage (NCBI taxonomy): Eukaryota > Metazoa > Chordata > Actinopteri > Centrarchiformes > Sinipercidae > Siniperca > Siniperca chuatsi. Next base: position 5,408,044 of record NC_058046.1, read on the forward strand.
TGTTCAAGCGTTTTAAAACTGCTACAATAAATGTCAGGATTAAATGTGAGACCCTCACAATCAAAGAACAAGAGCGGCTTTGGAGAACTGCCGTTTTGCACCAATCTCAACAATCATGCAGATGGAGAAATCCATCACAGCAGTGGTAGAGTGACCAATTTTACCACTCACAGTAGCAGAAAGTAGACTGTACTTGTAGTAAGGGACGCCACTTTTACCTTTGCTCTTTGTCTGCACACTGGCTCTGCAAAACAAGCCCACAGACTTTGAGTGTGGTCTGACAAGGCTGAATGGGCATTTGTTGAGGACGGGGAGGTCGTGGAAACCAGAAATACCTTTAATCAATCAATTTAATGAAGCAATTCACTTTCTTTCAGACCTGAAAGGTCCAGTGTGTAACATTTAGGAGGAGCTATTGGCAGAAATGGAATATAATACTCGTATGTTTTCATTCGTGTATAATCGCCTAAAAATAAGAATCGTGTTTTCATTACCTCAGAATAAGCCGCTTTTATCTACAGAGTGAGTGGGTCCCCTTTCACGGAGGTCGGCATGTTTCTACAGTAGCCCAGAATGGACAAACCAAACACTGGCTCTAGATAGGGCCTTTCACGTTTTTTGCGAGTTTCGTGGCCACCGTAGTTTCTCCTTCACGCTTGGAAAGGGAGGATGAGCTGAGCGGTATTCAAATGGTTGCAAACTGTAATTTCACCACTAGATGCCACTAAATCCTACACACTGGACCTTTAAGTCTTACGTTTAATAATAATAATGATAAGACAAGAAAACGAGACAAAAGAAAGAAGAGAAATATAGACAGATCTCCAGATCCAGATGTGCATGAAAGTACATACAGAATAGACAATCATCCAATTAAATTACATCCTGTCCAGTAATATTAGGCCTGAAATAGGATTAGGGATTAATTGTGCCAAATTTATAGTTAGTCAGACTAATGACCACTTGCCTTTGGTTATTCAAATTTATCTTGATGAGGTAGCACCATCTATAGGTGTTACGGACAGAACAGACCGGAGACACCGTGAGGAGACTGAGATTGTTTATTGCACACAAGGGAATATGAAAAGGTGAAGATGATAAAGCTACCGTCCTTTTAACTGGGAGTAGTGGAGCTCTGGGGTTGAGTAGACACACACAGGAGAGTTGAGACACACGGGCGACTGGAGATGACTGGAACCGGGATCGAGGCTCTGGAGACGGTTAGGTGATTTGCTGAAGCGTAGGTGAGTCCGTGGCTTAGTGGGGGCAGGATAAAGCGTTCTGTCCTTAATCCAAACGAGACCGGACACTGACTGTGGTGAGGGATTGTGTTTTATAGGGGAGTGGAGTGATGATTAGGTGCAGGTGTGTGATAGGTGACAGGTGATGGGAATTAGTACTCGGGTGAGGGAGTGCGGTGTGTGTGTGGTGTAGTGGAGCCTGGCGTGTCTGTGACAATAGGTGAAATTCCATCAAATAATGCAGGATTGCTTGGATTAGATGTGTGCACCTATCATCAACATTTGGTTGCAATTGTATAATGTATTTAGGAGTTTTAGCAATTTATGTCAAATAGGCAACCTCTACAATAATTTGGTGATTTATACTGGAAAATGATATGGTTGATCTAATTTGGGCCTGCTAAAAATAGGTGAAGACTGTATGAAATTTGTAGGAGGACTGGTGAATATACTGTTTAGCAAAAATTCTAAATGGCACTGAATCTGTTTAGGCGAGAATTGGCAGTGCTTTTACCTAAAGATTTGCCTTGTACCAAAGAATCTAGGAACAAGGCTTGTATCTACACCTCATAGTTCAGGAGACATGAGCTAATGTGCTTTATAAATTACCACATGGTGGCGCCGTCTGCACCAAAAACTAATCACATATGCCTTGGGCTATGGCTTTCCACCAAATTCAACAGAAATCTCTCATATAAATAAGCACGCAAACAAACAAACTTACGGGACTGATAACCATTGTGGAGACAGATATGACTCTATTTGACTGCTGTCATCTGTATCTGATGCTAATGTGTCTTCTGAGGGTGTGCTGTGTTGAAGCTGCAACAATGAACTGGGTACCTCATGAAAGTAGAGATGTGTGGCTCCTAAGCATCTCAAAAGCCAGATACCATTTTATTTTAAATTGAAAATGTTCCTTTCAGTGTGCACATGCAGTATTTTATTTTGAACATTTTCACTGCTGTTTGACATGTGTACATTATAGGTGCTAACAGTTTGAAATGTTAGGATTAAACAAGCCAAATCCATTTGCTAACTACTCAATCTGTACTTTCATTGAATTATTCTCAGGGTAAAAACTCTTAACAGTTTATGCTGTAATAAACTGTCTAACATTCTAACATTGTAGCTTCAGTGTTATATAGTTGGATGATATTGGTATCAATTGGTTTTAGATGGTGTTTTATTACCTTCTGTAACCATGGAAGTCAATGGAGAAAGTGAAAAACCTTCCACATAAACTTTTCTAGCCTTGGCTTTTCACAGAATGACAGAATGCATCACTTCGAATCGACTCAGAGAAAATGAGAGGTACTGTAAATGCATTCTGAACTAACTTTGCAGCACTGAAGTGCCAAATCATATTTTTTATTTTTTTGGTGACACAATGAAGGATGGGCCTTGGAGTGGATGACCTTTTAGAATAATCTAACGGGAAGACTGTAAGTGCTGTCTGGCCTTGCTACTCACTGAATGTATTTCATATTTCACTCAAAACTGTGAGCAATTCACAGTTAAAATGTGACTTTGTAAAACTTCCAACTGGTGTTTTTCTGCTTTTTTCAGAAAAACACCAGAAAGTAAGCCTTTTTTCTCCTTTTTAAAAAATATATGAATTCAAATCCATGGTTCAATATTTCCAGCTCAGTTCAGTAGATCTTTATATTCCCTCAAGAGCAAGTCTTTAGGGTCTATTCAAAGTAAATGTTCCTTTAAATGTCAGTCTCTAAGAAGAATACCCTCAATACTTAAATCAACAGCACTGAAAATTCATTCGAGGCAGAACATTTTCTCTAAATTTGCTCCAATCCCATTTCATTTGCTAGGGTTGGCCTAGACTCGTTGCCTCGTTTTGTAGATGCATTTTTGTTGCTGCACTAACCACAGTGACACATTGCTTTTCCTGTGGCTGCTTCACAATAAAATCCACCAGTCAACTGGTGTTTTGCCAGTTGATGTGAATCAGTAGCTGTAGGACGTAACTTAGGAGATCGAACATGAAATTATTAAGCTGTTACTGGTGACATAAAATTGCGCTGGATTTCATGCATGCATCGCTTTCCTGTGAATCCCTCGTGCTTAGGTTTGCAATCTGAATCAGTGTGGGAATGGCGGACTCCACCACTGCCGTTAAAAACTACTAAATAGAGAGATAATTAGTAAATGTGAATGCATTCATTGGCTATTGCATAAAAAATGCTGACCGTAAATAGTATCTAAATGGGGTTTGATTTCATGAAAATCTTAAGGATTATAATTTAAATAAATGATAACTAAAGATGTTATTTCTGAAATCTTGATTTTTGCTTATTTTGTCATAAATATTTGTAGGTCTGAATAAAGTAGTAGAGCGTACAGAGATCTGCTCTTTTTCTTCTATGTAAGTAGGAGAAATGGCTCTTGAGATTAGACCCGGGCCTCCTGAGGATTAAGCAGTGAAACCCTGCTCTTCAAATACTCACTAATGAACAGAGCTAATTCTTGGCTCCTCTTTGACCCTATAGCTTTTTCATCCCTTAAAGATTTGTCACACCAGCTTTACTACAGAAAGCAAACCGTGGGGAAATGTGTAATACTCTGTCTAAACTTACATCAGTCCTACACATGTTGCACAACCATTTCACATATCAGTATCAAACAACCAACTCTGTGTCATTCATGTTTGCAGAAGAGTAAAGTTAACAGGATGTATATGTGAGGTATTTTCCCTGTAAAAAAGTGCCTGCAGTTTGCTTTGGTTGTGGAGTTATGACAAAAGTGCTAAAAGTTTCCTTATCTGTGTAAACCCTCACAGCTCAATGTGTGTAATTTTATCAGAATCATCATCAAATTGGCTGTATGATATCTGCATGTTTTTTTTTCTCAAAAGACTGCGTTTTACATTACATTTGTCCTGAGTGTGCACACTACAGTAAGATTTATAAAGCATGTTATTTCCTCAGACGTGTAATTTGAGTTTCACCATTGACACCTGTTTGAATGTCTTGTAGTCAAAACCTACAAGATAATTACAAGGTTTCGATATTCATGTTACATTTTTTCCAACCAAAACCAACGCAAGATTTTTGAATGTGTCTGCCATTGCACACGTTTAGAAAAGCAAACCAAGCCTGGGTGGAAATTTCCTTTTAAACTGAGTGTTTCAAGGCCCACAGATTTCCTTGTACAATTGAGTTGACCACAAATTAGCCAATGAACAAGGGCCTGAGGGTAAATGATGCACTACGCCAAGATGATATTGATTACCGTCCAGTATAGGATGCATATTTTTGTGTGTTAGGTATTTATTTTGGACATTTTAAAGGCAGTAATGGCTTCTCATGAACTTCGGGAAAGGAGGTTTTTTTATTCTCTACGCTCTGTAACTGAAATGCTTCAGCCTGTAGTTCTAAAAGCATCATGGCTTAAAAGAGACATTGGCATCAGTCTTGATGAAATTCTGGTCGTGCCCATCTGTAACAAGGCCATGTATAGAACGATGATAGCCCAAAAAAACCACAGCCTCCCTATTCATTTCAAAGACCAATGGATTGGCAACATTGTGCCATTGCAAAGAAACACAGGCTCGTCAGGCAAAACAGGCAGTCCTGGCTTAACTTTTGCCTAAGTGCTGTCCAACGTCCATTGTACTGGCCAATCGAATATATGCAAGCTCAAATTCCAGGTCGAATACCTTGTAGTGTGTACGTGTGTATCATGGTGCTAACTCTATGGTTTACCTTTAAAGTATCGAGACAGAGCAGCAAACTAATGCTGTCATGATAGCTTTGCAGCTTTGTTTAATCCAAATCTTGCCTCAAAGGAGAATTAATGCTTGTTTAGTGTCTTGGCATCTTTAAGTCTTCAAACGGGACTTTCTGGTTTCTATTTCATCTTCTCACCTGTACCTGGCTCTCACCTACCCTTTTTTTGTTCTTTCATGATGATAAGGATGATAGTAATATTGATACTAATAACATGGCCTAAAGCCTCGGTAAAGACCTGATGTTAGATCGTGTGCTGAAACTATTTGTCGATTAATAAATCAGTTGATAGAAACTTCATCATTAGTAATTTAGTTAGGCAAAAATACCAAACATTCCATGGGTCCAGCTTCTCAAATGTGAGGATTTGCTGATTTTCTCTGTTTTACTGTATATAATTTTAATTTGAATATCATTGGGTTTTGGACTGTTGGTCAGACTAAACAAGCAATTTAAAGACGTTAGCTCTGACTCTGGAAACTTGTGATGGGTATTTTTGTTTTTTCAAACTTTTTTTAGTTGCAACCCTAGTTAGATCCACTCAAAAATAATGGCCACGTGGAGCATGGAGCCACAGATATAAGAGACTTCATTATATTCTCTTAACATCACATGAAAATTTTGACTGAAAAAGACATTGAAAAAGTTATTGCACTTATTTTAGAAACATTCAGTAGTGTGTTCTTAATTTTTCTACTTCCTGTTGCCTTGAAAAAAAAAGGTCTCATTGTTATTATGTTATTTTACAGACCAGCTGAGGAGCCGGCTGAAGGAATACGGCCTCGTCACTCCCTTCAGCACCGACTCTCATGGACACTACCTATCACACCTGCTCTCTGCCACTCACAAGCAGCGCGTCAAGAGGGAGGTGTTTTCTTCTGGTGAATCCGAACAGAAACTTTTCTTCAACATCTCCGCCTTTGGGAAGGAGTTTCACCTTCGTCTGCGCCCAAACAACAGGTTGGTGGCTCCAGGTGCGATGGTGGAGTGGCACGATGAGGTCCAAGGCTTTGGGAACGTCAGCGACAGCGCTGAAGATGCCAGTACAGGCGTCAACCAGACTGAACCCACCAGCGGGACAGAGAGGATACTGCATCGTGAGCTGCTAAAGACAGACTGCACCTTTATCGGTGACATCACAGACGTCCCTGGGGCTGCGGTTGCCATTAACAACTGTGACGGACTGGTAAGTGCCCTTCATCCATAAAGCGCCTTACTCCCCCACCCCCTCAAACCCTGTCTTTTCATTACAAAAGTGCCATGACCTTATCAACTGACACTAATGGATTTAAGATGTTCGTAACTCCTTTAGTTTAGCCTTTCTTTACGTCAGCACTCAGCATTTATACAGCACATTGTTCTCGGAGATATTCTTCAGGCGGGTAGACGGAATAGCTTTTTGTACAGAAGTTTGTCACGGGTGAGTGGCCATCCATTGCACCCACAAATCCAACGGATTTTCCCCCCAACCTCTTCCCAACATAAAACACGAGTTCCCTTTGTGCTGCACAAAAGTCTGCAGTCCTATCCTCCCAATCACCCCTCATAAAACACTTGAGCAGTAATTGGTGAATGACCTGGGCCAAAATCTTTCAGAGTAGGCCAACGAAACATCTCTGGATTCAAGGAAAAGACTGTTAGCCAAACCCAAAGACCGAATGAAGTTATCTGCTGAAATGCTGCAGACTTTAAAAGCAACACAAAGGATGAATTGTAACTCATGACTCTTCATACGCATTCAGAATCAACATGTTAAAAAGATAAAGCTGGTGTTATTTTATCTTTTTATTATTAACAGCAATTCTGCTGAAGAAAGTGAACCAACAATTAATTAAAGTGTAGTTTATTCCCTAAGAGGATGTTAGTTTTCCCCAAAACAGATTAGAAAAAAGAACAAGAACAAAAAAGTCAGGAATTGGTAATGACACATTGGTACAAAAAGTAAAATGATCATGTAAAGTCTTGTTCATTTACGGTAAGCATTATACCTGGAAAACGTCAACATGTTAGCGTTGTCATTGTGAGCATGTTAGCATGCTGGCGTTAGCATTTAGCCTAAAGCACCACTGTGACTGATCACAGCCTCACAGAGCCATTAACATAGCTATAAAATCTTTGCCCTGTTAATAATTTTGGACGCCAGTGGAGGTGTATGGCATGAAGGCCATCTGCCGCTGCCGTTGGACATACATGCATACAGAGAGACAGGGACTCCTTCCATCATCTCCGGTCACTCTTTCTTTATCTGTTCTTGAATGTCCTGTAGCGAGCTGTACCCAGCATGCAGTTAATAGGGGTCCCCTCTCAGTACACTACACCTGTGTGTGCTTCTGCGGTAGTAGTGCACTACTAATAAATACGTCCCGTAAATCTCAAGAGCTCGCACTCAACACTGCACTTCCATCCTCAGCAATACACCCACCAAGTGTGAAGTCAATTGGATGAACGGTTGTCAAGAAAACTGCAGGACAGACAGACAGACAGACAGACAGACAGACAGACAGACAGACAGACAGACAGAGAGATACTCCTTTCATTTTAGTTAGATGTGTGTGTGTGTGTGTGTGTGTTTCCTCAGGATTTGATTCTCAGAGGATGACCAAAGGTGCTCTGCGGGGGTTCACTTTATTCTCTCCACATTACAAAACTTGTTACAAGGCAGCACATGCAGAGAGAGATTCTCACAGGCAGGCGTGGGGGTGTGAGGTTTTGACAATGTTGCTGGCCAGCCAAAACTGACTATGTGCTATTGACCTGCGTTTTTTTAAAGGTGGTGGGAGGAAAGTCTCATGAAAAATCACATTTTTAGGCAACAACAAACCCTCCAGGAATTGTAAATGACTATCATAGTGATGAGAATTGTATACGATTATATTACATAATACTTTTCAAGCAAAGGTTATAAAGTGTTTTTACAGATACCAATTATTAGGTTTAGGGGGCAATCACTTTTTCACACAGGGCCATGTAGGTTTGGATTTTGTTTTCCCTTAATAATAACAACCTTCATTTAAAAACTGCATTTTGTGTTTACTTGTGTTATCTTTGACTACTATTTAAATTTGTTTGATGATCTGAAACATTTAAGTGTGACAAACATGTGAAAAAAATAAGAAATCAGGAAGGGGGCAAACACTTTTTCACACCACTGTATATAATGGTTGCACTTGCAGATTTGCATATCATAGAAGACTGGTCTGCGCTCTCCGAGTGCCCTTCTAGTCTGAGAATAGTTTTGTGACATTTAGCTGACGTCTGACAGGCAGCTCTGTATAGAAGCAATTAAAGGACATTTTGTATTTCCAAGTGATATGACCTAAGGGGGAGTATATATACAGGAGAGACAAAAGAATCAGAATATGTATGAAACCTTGCTGCATGACTCATGTAATGTGTAGGTCTAACTCAGTTATTAAACCTTTGTTTTTTTTACCCCAGAGGCCTCAGCTCTGCCTTTGAGAAATGCTAATTTGTTCAATAACTAAGTGAGTGAGAAGACATGTCACAAGACATTTAATACTGTACAGAATAACAATCACTGTATTGATTTTATTTTTGGATGCCAAGCCTAAAGGAGTTCATGTTTCTGTCAGTGCATCATCAGGGACAGTGTAATGAAGTATGAAGCTCACACTGTATCACACTAAACCAAATATTGCAGCAGAAAACTCTGATTCAGAGTTTGAAGTCATTTTATTTTACAGTTGAATTTCAATTTGAATTCTCTTTGTGTCGCTCACAGGACAATATGTTGACAATATGGACGTATTTTCATGTATTCACTGTTAAAGCAATATTCTGTTTCTGTTTGTCACTCTTTGTGATGCTGCAGATGAGGTTACTTCAAAAATCAAAGCTATAAAGATATATATAAGCTAGATACAATGATATAAAATATCAAAGCAGTCTAACCACTTCATTCTTTCTGAACTGAACAACTGCAGCGTCTCTGTGTGCACTCCTAAATATAATCTCTAAAAATAGTACAATGTCAGTGTCAAGCACATATCCTAAACAAAGATAATGCCAGTCTGACCTTTAAGTCACTCCTCTGCACTACAGGAGTTGGCCATTTCCTTTGATTGGAGCAGGAGGAAGCAGTTCATCACTTGGGCAGATTCAGTCTCTCCAAGACATTTATAGTTGAACCTTCAGGCCTGAGAGGGGGCCACACAGGATGTGAGAGTTTTGCTTTGTAAATACTGTTGTGGCAGGATGTCACTTTGAAGACGCCAACAGCCATCAAAGCTCAGTCGCTTTGCCCAGGGGAAGGCTGATTTGAAAAGACTGCTGCTGCATACAACACTGTATGATATCTCACTATAGTGTACCATACTATCAGCGGTTATTTTGGTTATTTAAAAAAAATCAACAATTAATGATACTAAAATCTGGATCAAATCTGAATTTAAGTCAAATACTTATTGTTGTTTTAGCACACACTGTAATCAGAATGTTTTGATTTGTCCCTTTGTCCATTTTTTTCTCTCCATTTTCTGTTAGCGGAAGCATTTTCTAAGCTGTCAACATCACAAGAGGACTTTCTTTACTATAAGAAAAGCAGTGGTCTGGTACAACACATCTAATTTCCAAATAATGTGATTTAAAAAAAATAAAATCTGGGGGAAAGTTAGTTTAACCTGACCAACCTTTTAAATTTTTTTATTTTTGTCAGTAAATAAGTAAAAACCAAAATAATTATACCATACTATACTAATAAAATCCAGGAATTTATTAGTGCTTGTTTTTATTGGAAAACAAATTAATTGGAAAACAGACAATAATAGAAAAAAACGTGGAAAATTATGTTGACAATTTGTCAACTGTTGTCAGTTGTTAATTTGACCATTTCTTGCTTGTATAACTCAACGTCTTCAAATGGAGACTAGCACATATTCAGCAGCTCTTTTTTTCTTTTTCTCCAATTTTTCTTGTCTCTTTCTCTGATCAGAAGTATTTTGTCAACATCACAAGACTTAATTTGCTGCAGTGATCAATGCCCTGTTACAACAGGAAACAACACATTTTGGATGTGTTTGGGACATACAATAGTCCAAAAAATAATACAAAATCATTTTAAAATGATCTGCCTCTAACAAAAAAGGTAATTTTAAAAATGACTGTTATTACTCTTAAAAAAAAAAATTGATTAGCATACACTATACTATGGTACTACGCAATTCTAAATATACTGTACTATACTCTGCACCTTTACTGATTGATCTTCTGGCTGCTGAATGCAGGACATTATCGTCTTTTCTCCTCACATTGTTTGCAGCCTGAATGCAAAGCATGCAGGACTGCATAACTCGAGATCAAACACTCACCAAACCAGTAGTTGCTGATGAAAAAGCCTGTCGTTGAGGGCCAGTGGTCTTTGATCTCAAGTGGTAGCCCTAGCCCTCGCTAGGTGTGTGTTTTACTGTTTCCTAATTATAGCCAGGCTGCTGTCTGGAAGTCTTTACTGGAGCAAGGAGGCAGGCAGTCAGGCCGCTTGAATGCTAAATGCTTATGAGGCAGATACTTCCTCTGCTTCAGCAGCAGCGTGTGGGTGTAGCGCGGGTGATCTTCGCTGGCCTGTGTGGGAGTCAGCCTTCATGTTGCATGTATGTCAGAGAAACCAGGGAGAGGGGTTTCTTGATAAAAGCAGATGAAATATATTATTGCTGAGCTCTGTTTTCTGCCTCTTTTGGTCTAATGTGTGGAGTAGAAACAAATCTGTCAGGGTCACAGCAGAGGGCACATTCAAATGTGGTGCAAAGCAGAGTCTGTCAGCGCATTAGCCCATTTATTTCACATATTCACTCCAATGATTTATTATAAGAATCCTGCTACAACACCTGAATCATTTTCCAACTCATTACCAGACTTAGGGCTTTACATTCTTTAAGTTACATTTTTTGAAGGTCTGAGGTCCATAACGCCGTAAATAAAGTGAGTACAAGTGATTGACAGTGTGCAGGATTTCTTTTGGTTCCTTCATAGTCTGAATTTATGATCCAGTGCACCTGTATAAAAGACTTTCTGGAGCACACATAACATTTTCAAGGATTGATTACACTGATGGACTACTAGATTGCTTTAAAGGTAAGGAGATGGTATATTTTGAAGATTCCAATTGCAAACTCTGCTGTACAGTGCTTTCTTTTAAAAATGACCACACTAACTGTTGATATCTCTCTCCCTCTGTAGATATAATCCGCTTATTCTAAGGTAATGAAAACACAACGATTCTTATTTTCAGGCGATTATACACTAATGAAAACATACTTAGAAATATTATATTCCATTTCTCCCAATAGCTCCTCCTAAATGTTACACACTGTAGATGTGTGGAGCTTTATGAAGATCGATTAGACTGAAAGGTCCAAAAACTTACAACCCTGTACCCATCTTCTGTATCTTATGCATGTACAGTAAAGATCAAAGAGCAGACACACAAAACTGGTGTTAGTCTGAAATCTTTAAAACGCGGCCTGTCTTTTCAACTTTTTCAGTGTTTTTGGCTCCATGAAGGCATTTGCTTCCGTTTACTAGATATAATGACAGTGTTTGATCCTTGAAACACACCTGGTCTGTATGAAAGATTTTTGTGAAAGGACGGAAGTACAGAAAGTACAGTACATCCATCGTAAACAGTCAGAAGGAGGGACTTTTTCACGTGGATGAAACATACAGCACATGGCTCTTTAAAAAAAGGGGGATTAGAGCAAACAACGAAGGAATGCGACTGACCTCAAGATGTCAGAAGTGGATGTAAACTGTATCATGCCTATCCTCTTCCTCCTTCCCCAACATGACTCTAAGTTCGTGTCTGGCCTCTCCTCATGTACACTCGCGTGCTCACAGGGTTCCCTTGTCACAGATTTGATGGTTCACATACTGCAGATGTTTTATTGTGGAGTTGTCACCCTGAAAGGAAAAGAGGGGAAGCTTCTCACGTCTGATGTATTTTTGGATTTAAGGACTCAGGACATAATCTCGGCATCTGTTTTTTGTCTAGCTGTGCAGCGCAGGGAAGACGATCGAGGAGTATAAATTAATCATCTGTTTCGCTAACTGATTTGAGCTGAGTAACTCCCTCGTGCTGTTATAAATGACAACAACGGTAATGAAGCCCCTGGCTTCAAAAACATTCAAACTTTAATTTCCTCTCAGCCTTCAGAGGCAAACATTGAAATCTGTTAAGCCACCAGTGAACTTGATTTTAATTTTTAAATTGATGCTTTGGGCTGGTGGTAATTTATTATTTTGGAGGATTCTTAATATGTCCTCTAGGATGTAAGGCACATTTGACACCAGTATTTACTCACAGCGATGTTGAAATGCAACACTTGCAGATTAGGAATAACTATACAACTCACCTCACTTCTGGTGTGAGTTTTAAATGCATTAAGATGTATCCTAAATACCATTTAAGTCATCTGCTTAGCTCTGTATGTTTTTAGCCATGCTGGCGGTGAGGCTCTAGGGATGGCAATGACGGTCCACCACTTTGGTCCAGGCTGAAATATTTCAACAATTATTAGATATATTACCATGAAATCTGGTGATTATGACTTTGGTGATCCTCTGACTTTCCCTCTAGAGCCACCATGAGGTTGATGTTTGTGGTTTTGAGTGAAATGTCTCGATAACTGCTGGATGGATTTCCAAGACATTTGGTACACTCATTCATGTCCCCCTCGGGATGATTTGTAATAACTTTGGTACTCCCCTGACTTTTCTTCTAGCACCACCATCAGTTCAAAATTTAAATTTGTCCAATACTTTGGTTTATAATCAAATACCTGCAAAACTAATGACATTTTCATCAGCTTTATCTCTATTTTGTGCTTAGTGCTAATTAACAAATATTAGCATGTTAACATGTCAAACTAAGATGGCAAACATGGTAAACATTATACCTGCTAAACATCAGCATGTTAGCATTGTCATTAAAAGCTTGTTAGCATGCTGACATTAGCATTTAGCTCAAAGCACTTCTGTGCCTAAGTTCAGCCTCACGCAGCTGCAGGCATGGCTTTAGGCTGTTAGTCTTGCTATGTAATTCTTCCATGCTAATGTCTGCTGGGCTTTACTGGAATAGTTAGAATAAGTTGTCTTGATGAATTATGCAGTTTGTTATTCTCACTGTTTATATTGAGGCAGATGCAGGCTTTGTTTACTTGATAGGTATCAACTGTGTAAAGACTGATCTAACTGCGATCTTTATTTGTTGTAAATCATTGCGCTGTGAATATGTCAGCTGTTGAAAACATTCCAACACAGTAGAACCAGAGTGTGGCGATATGCGAGGTAAATGAGATTTGTAAACTCCATAGAGAGGTTGTTATACCATGGCATCTATACCTTTAATATCACTGCTTGTACTTGTGTTGCAGATCAATGATCAGGACTGCCTCACGGCAATATTGGATTTGCAGAATTTTTGTCCCTTGATTTGTCAGGTATTTAATTCACTAAATCTGCCAAAATAACACATTCCCGTCTCGTTATCTTATATACAAACATCTCTCCCCACATATGACCACTTATCACATGGCCGAAGTTCCACACTTGGGTCACGCGATGACGCCTGAGTAAACTCCGTTCACTAGCGACAACCATAAGATGCGTTTAAAAAGCTCAGAGAAAAACTAGTTAGTGGACCTTTGCGTTGAGATTAGTTTGTCACAAAAGGTCAAGAATGGACATCAGACATCATGTCTGTTTGCCCTTTTTTTGAATGAGATTTTGTAGGCAAAAGTATGTGGAGTGCTGCTTTTGTAGATGAGAAGCTGTACTTTAACTTCGGTATTTTTTCAGATGAAGAAAAGCTGTTAAAATCCTCTCCAAAACCTCCTCTCCAACAGATCCACTTTGATCTCCACTGATATTATACAAAATACTGTCGAAAACTATATGAAGCACTGCAGGAGGTATTATAAAACACCACAGAAAAGCAGAAAAGCTGTCATGCAGGCCAGGCTGTATTTTTTTATTTCAGAGCTTAGGATGTCAACGTAAATGTGATTGTCTTTACAGTCACGTATAGGCATGAATATAGGCATACTTTCAACACACATGCTCCAGCTGTATTATGTAGGAAAATATACAGTAATTTTCAGACTGGTCTAGTGGCAGATATTTATTAATAAAGGAAATTGGGACCAGGGACAAGAAAATCAAAGTGGCATACCTCCTTATTGTCATTGCTTCGCTGACAGATTGTGATTTGAGCGTTCAAATAGAAATCTGTTTGATTTGGTTCTGTATATCCATGTGGCTCAGAACTGCATGCAGGTTTTTCCAATTCCTGCTGATTACGGAACATCAGATCTGTGTCACATGTGAGAGGGAAAAAAAATCAGACTTTCAGCTGCAGTATGAAGTACATCTATGTGCCATGAATTACCAGCTTTTATTTCATCTTGACAAACAAACTGTAAGCTGCCTGGAAATGCCTTAAAGCAACCATGAAATACTGCTTGAGCCTCACTCATTTGTTTCCATGAAGCAGGACAGCTGGAACAAAAACCTTCTCTTACCCTGTGTTGCATGAAGGAGAATGTTTTTTTCAAGCAGGCCTTGGCAGACGGACCAACTGATCGACTGACAGATACAGACAGACAGAGGCAGAGCTGACCTGAGAACAGCACCGACTGGATGTCTGACTGTTGATATTAACCTTTACCTCGCCAGAGGCTCTGTAAAACTTGGCCACCTCTTAATGTGTGTCATGTTGCATAATCGTCTCTGCCAGCCAAAAGGGTGAGGCACTGCTGTGTCTGTGGCGTGTGAGACTCACAAGTGTAAACACACTACAGGCCTGATGGGTAATGCATCAGTTAGAGTATCCTTTCAGAGCAAAACCCTGCCTGTTGGAGGACATTTTTACTGAAATCTCTCCTGATCCTTCGCTGTCAGTCCAACCAGGCAGTTTTAACACCTCCTCCTCCTCAGACTCCTCCGGCAAGACTCGCCTCGGAGGAAACGTTTACAACGCTGAGATTCATGAAGAGTGACAAAATGAGCAAATAAGATATGTTAATGTTTTGCTAAAAGCTACGTGTGTTCAGTGGCCTTAACTTTTGGCCTTGGAGACATAAAAGAGCATTTTGGACGTGCACAGCTCCTGACATATCTGGAGCTGCCGTGGAGGGGAAAAAAGCAAAGAAAATATCCTATTTGATTAGAAAGAAAGTGAGCCAGTTCCTCTTTGCAGTGAACTGTAGTCAGGCACAAGAGTTTTATTCACTAATAGTTCTTAATGTTCCTTGTTGACTTAGCCAAGACTTGTTGCAGAGGCTTGACCCCAGAGCTGTTTGGGTATATGGTTTGAGGTACATGAGGGGAGGCACACCAAGATATGCAAAGCCTAGCTATTTCTTCCAAGTTTTCTCTTCAGCAGTGGAAGGTTCAGTTCAGTGTGTACTGCCGGGGTGCTTTTATTGATATTTATGTGTTTAAACATTTTTAATCATGACCTATATAAACTTAAGAGGAGCCCACATTTTCTGTTGTCGTTACGGACAGACATTGAGAGCCATTCACCGGCATGAGGTTTTATTTTAAGACCTCACCGCCTCCTCAAAGCTGTCTGTAAATGTTTGCTCTGTTTGGCGGAGCAGCACAAAAAGACAAACCTAAAATACATTTTTATATTGTTTCTCACAGTGCAGCATGTTTCACCTTTCTCTGCCCTGCACTTTTACCAAATACTCCAGAAGGCAACAAAACCTGCTTGAATACATCTGAGGTTGAACACACACAGATATGCAAGAAAAAGCAAATGTATTGACGATATGGACAAGATGATTTATTATCATGTAAACTTCTGAAATATTTTTGCAAATGTCTGTTTATTATTGTTAAACATTCTCAAAAATAGTTTCTACTTCTCCTCAAATGGATTGAAGACTTTCAGTAGCCCCCCTGCAAATCACAAGAAATTAACTTGTGTATTTTTTTCCCCTTAAAGTTCCTTTAAAGGTTGGGGATGAAAATGGCAGGTAACGATGACGAAGGTTTGCTCACATTTTTGAAAGCAAACACACCTTTGAACAACACCGAGGGTGAAAGGTGGCAGTGTCCTGGCTGAATTCAGACCTTTTTCAACGTTGCAGTACCTCAACCTTTTTTTTTCTCTTTTAAACGAAAGCACGTTCATACCGACCTCCTTAAGAAGTTTAGACTGAAAGAGACTGTTTTTGAAAAACTGGAGCCCTTCAGCTGAATCCCATATGTTTTTTTTGGCAGACGAGTGCTGTCTGCTTGGCTGGGACTGATGTTGGGGATATTAAACTGATGGAACACAGGACTCTTGATCCCTTTTTTGAGGGGTGTGTTTAGGTACCAACTGGCTGAGCCTCTGTCAGACACCTGTCATTGTCTCCTCTGACATTGGTTAACACCGAATACTGGGTGGCAAAGAATGTGCCATCAGAACCCCTTCTGCTGTGGAACCAAACTTGAGATCGCAGAGAGGTTTTTTAAGAGTTTCAAGTCATGTGTAATGTGAAAGTGTGTTTTTAAAACCAGGTGTTGCACTACGTTATGGGATTGTTGCCAAGTAATCATCCACAAGGCATTTTATCTTGCAGACTTGCCCTCCCAGAGATGTAATTTCCATTTGGAGATGTATTTTCCTGATGTTTTTTGTTTGGAAAAGAGATTCCTGCATGATAATTAGTAGTTTTGATGAGGGTGATGTGATGCATGAATACCATACATAGGGGTCTGTTCAGATAATAACATGCTTGCGTTGGTCCACACATCAGTTCACCTGAAGTTGACCTTGCTGATATTCAGCAGATTAAATAAAGTCATTGGAAAACCAGACTGGTTTGAGGTTATGTTAAAAGGTTAAAAGAGAAGAAAACAGAAAGAGAGGCAGCAACAACCAAAGCTCAATCTGCCATCTGAAACTACCTGTCCTGAATGCGGAAGAACTTTCAAAGCCAAGATTGGACCATCATCCTCGACCTTGAGGGATAGCTATGATATAATATTTACTTTGAAATACAGCCTTAAAGGTGCAATAAGTCCGATTTTTACAGCCTTGTAGCACTATATGATCTTATCTTTGTGGGTTCAATTACTTTTAGGGTTGCAACCCATAATTATTTTCATTATCCATTTAATCAACAGTTGTTGCCAACCTTTTTGGTTTGTTACTTTTAAAACAAAGCTATGTCTACTCAGGCCCCTCATTTAGGGGTGGCTGTGGTGCAGCAGGTACAAGGAGTCACTTGGTGGTTCGATTTCCGATGTCCTGTCCACCCCCAAGTGTCCTTGAGCAAGAGAATAAACCCAAATTGCTCCCAATGGTCAGGCCAGTGCTGGGGAGCCGGCGGCGGGACAGCCGGACAGGGAGACGGGTGCCCCGGTATGGATTTGGCCCTGTGGGCTGCTTATCTAGCGCCAGTGGATAAAGCCACAGGACGCTGTTCCTATCCACCTCCGAACCAAAGAAGGGTGCCGGTATGGCCCGGGGCATGGCGTAACTGGAGGTGACAGAGCGACTAAGGGAGTGATGGTTGTAATCCTTCGGTATGCAGGAGACACCGATAGGGAGACAGATGTAGGTTTATTAGGATTATAGCCAGAACAGACAGGTGTGCAGGTATGGAGAAGGGGAAGTCCGTTGGAGTGAAGACTCGCTGTCGTGAAGATCGCTGGAGAAGACTTTAGGGGTGATTAAGAATAGCATGTGGAGTCCTTAGATTAACGAGGTCGGACAAATGGCTGAAGTGAGTGCTGGGCTTTTATGCTGGCTGTGATTGGGTGCTCATGGGGAGCAGGAGTGTGATAGGGAGCAGGTGTGGGTGATTAATAGACGGTGGAGCCTGGCGTATCCATGACACTTGCATGGTAGCTTTGCCGCCATTGGTTTGTGATGGGGGAATGAGAGTCATATTGTAAAGTGCTTTGTCTGTGAAGGTAGAAAAGTGCTATATAAGAGCAGTCCATTCATCATTTTAGCTGCAACCTCTTGTCACCAGTTCTATGCACTTATTTCCACAGGTTTTTACTTTATTTTAGAGCCCTGAGGAGATAAGATTGTCCAGGAATCCACAAGAAAAAAACATTGTATTGTATTTTTGCTGAGGGTTTTAGAGAGAAATGTGTCTGACAGTGATCACATAGTATAACCTTTGGCCTGCTCACTCGAGTTGGGTTTCAAGCTTTCAACTTGACTTTAAAACCATCATCAGGACCAGGCAGAGGTGACGGGAAACAACTTCTAATAAATAGCGGGTGTGCTATCTTAGGCTGATCAGTTAGCCTGATGATGATATCTCAGGCCTAAACTGCTTGGAATAACACAGGAACATCCAAAAAACTGATTTCTAAAGTAAAACCGAAAGCTTGAAACTGGAGTAATGCTTATGTCCTTTTTTGGTTCTGGTTCATATTTCATCATATTTTATCTGGATGGGTCATTCACTTGATTTTTCACTTCCTGTGAGCCACGAAAGCCTTCTCGCTATGAGGCGACAGTGCTAACTGCTGGCCTAAAACAGTCACGCTGCACAGTTCTCTAATTAATAGATAATTACATTATGTTACTCCAGGTAAAATAATTACTCAAGTATTTCCTTCAATTATTCATCCAGCAGCCGTCCAAATGACTTTTTTTAATAAGGATGTTTCTGTGTGAGTGAGAGAAAATCACTGTGCAAAGAGTGACTCCATAATCCTATTTCCTTTAATTTTCTCTTTTATTTTTTCCTTTATTTTTTTGTCTGTTACAGCAGGTAACACACAGATGATGAATCATGTTGAGATAAAGATACATCTGGACAGTACTGATGCCGCCCTTGACCTACGATTTAATAATATTGACCGATTGAATATTCCTGCTTCATAGTCAGTATTATAAAGAGCCGAAGAGCCTGTTGATTGGACTTGACATATCTAATTTATTGTCAGTATTGTGGTAAATGCTGTCTTTAAATCTTTCATCATCTTAAATCTGTCATTCCAAGTACAGTATTACCAGCCCAATTACTAAAAAAAAAAATATAGAAAAAGTCTTTTCACAAATAGCTTCATTGACCTGAAAATGAACTCTCTGGCTGTACACAGTATAGTCTCATGTCCTTTTGTCCAGAAATGTTCCTTTGTGTCCTCCTAAAGGCCACAGTGGCCCAAGACAAATACTATTGGTCAATAATAACTGTACCTTGGAGATGGAACAAAATAATGAAATTTTCTCCAAATGTGTGGTCGGTAGTATTCGTCTCAGAGGTCTCAATTTCTTTTTAGAGCAACAATGTGCTTCAGTGAGCTAAAAATATCACATGTAATATTTCTACACCAAAAAACACAACATAATAAGTGTGTAATATTGCTGGCTATGGTAGTCAGATTTTGATAATGTAACGCGACACACCGTGAAACACTGCATTGTAGTTTCTTTCCTTGCATGTCAGAGACAATTTGTGTGTGTGTGTTTGGTTTGTGTGCACCTCAATAACAACATTACACTTACTTGAGTTAAGTATCCAGTTATTTTTACTAATTGTTGGACGTACTACCATAATCATTGCAGCCAAGTTGTTGCTGAATCACCAAAAAACACAATGTATCTGAACTATGGGCATATGGAAATATGTTAAACTAATGATTGTACAGGTTTTAGCTGTTATTAGATTTGATACAGCCATTCATGGTCTCCAGAGGATGAATACTAATGACTTTGTTGATCCCCTGACTTTTCCTGTAGCACCACCATGAGGTAAAAATGTCCACACACTTTGGTTCATGGCAGGATACCTCTAAACTATTGACTAATTTCCTGTTAGCTTGTTTGAGGTTACCGAGAGCCCAGACTGAAAACAGCACTTTGTTAAAAAAAATGCAAGGGCCGGTGTTGTCAGGGGCGTTAAGGTTTTCCCGTTTCAAATTGACAGTCAGCATAGTTTTTTTCAAAGCATGGCCATGGCTGTTCCATAACCCCAACCACGTGCTTATTACAGCCTTAACAAAGTACTTATTTTAACCCAAACCATGATGCTACTCGAAACCTAACCAAACCTTAACCATAACATTGTCAAATCATAAAACAGATTTATTTTTCAACGTTGATTTGTAACGGTTTTGGGAGGCTGATGACAAATCATGTCATCCTGCTGATAGTGGTGTCAGATCGGAAAACCGATTATGTGTCGTTTTAGAGGGCATGGACCAACTACGTATTTTGTCATTTAATTCAGAGGACTTGTTGAAAGGGAGGCTGTTTGATGTTCCTTAGTTTCACCACTATTCTGTTAATTGACAGTTAGGGGAAATGCACCAGCAAAAGATGGGAAAGAAGAAGACTGCTAGCTGATGGAAGCATGGATGTAAACAATGCAGGTTTCAAAGTATTGAAAAATCTCTTTGCTAATGTTTTATGAGGAAGGAAATGCATGCAACATGTTTATTAGACCTCAAGGATACGCACCATATGTTTTGGTTAGAAACACTGAATGTAAACGTAACTGTGTTTGTTTACAAGGAAACTCAACAGGGTGCGTTTAAACAGGTGTATCCAGGGCTGGAGGGTGTGCCAGCAAGTCATTTTTATCATTTTAATGTTAAAGCAGAGGTTTGATGATTCAGTCACAAGTAAATTCCGTACATTTTTGCAACATTTTAGTCCCAAGCCGATAGAAATAGATGCATTTTCAAGATATTTATTTTCGGTTTGTAGCTCCTCATGTCAACACCCATGATGAGAAATGATGCCAAATGACAGGTGGCAGTGCAGCTGGCAACCCGAATAATCCAATTTTCATGTGACGTATGTCAGCATCATAACCTGGTTTGAATACTTTGGCAAGGAGTAAACCTGGCTGCGTTGCCAGAAGAAACCTGGTCCTGTTGCAACAAATCAGACTAACACAGCATTATCGCTACATTATGATGTCAGAAAGTGGCAGCAAGCCCTACTAATTTGTGGGATGATCATGTCTGCTGCACAAGTAAGAGGTCATTTGGATGCTGAACCTTTTAATTTACTTTTACTGGCAGTTCATCTATGTATAGCACACCTCTGGACATGAATGTGTGTTAATGTGTTTATTAATGGCAGTGGGGAGACTCAGTTGCACAGTATCAAAGTTACATTTAAACTTGAATAAGAGCTTAAATTGGAGTCCAGCAAGTAGTGCATGTAAATAGGAGGCGAGAGGGTGGGAGTTGGAAATGAGTTCAGTGTGCGTGTTGGTTGCAAAGCACCATATGTGCACAGCCCAACAGAGTGTTAGTGAAGAGGCCAGAGCGAGGTAAGGCCTGCGAGGTGCAGCAGTGGAGCTGGACCAACGGATCAGCCGGCTGACCGAGAGCTGGAACAAATTCCTCTGGAGCTCTGTGAGAGGTGGCTCTGTCTGCGTACAGGTGCACAGTAACAGCATTTTTTTCTGCCAAGGCAACCCGCTCTCTGGATGAATGTGATTGTTAAACATTAAATCATTAGTGCTCCTTTGTGTCTTTGTGGATGCCGCTGGATTTCGCAGCAAAGTGACACATATTTTGAGCGCTGCACAGCCCAGATGAGCAGATCACACATATTTATTTGTCTTTGAATCAAAACATCACACAAGGCTGAGGCTTTATTAGCATTCTGAATTGCATTTTTGAAAGTTCTGAAGGGCACATTTGTAATATTTGTGTAGGGAACATGCTCAGTAATTACAGAAAATGCCTATAGATGGTTTAGCAAAGTGCAGTGCTAGGTCACATGCTCTAGCAGCTTATCATGGTGTGTTTTGACGCAGCTTCACTCGGCCTTCACACGTGTGACACCTGCTTTAGCACATCATTTGGATTTGATGAGCTGTACATCCAATTCGTTTGTACATCATTATGTTATCTGGACAGTGTAACCCTTTATTTCCAGCCTAAACTACGGGCATCACTGGCAATCTGAAGGCGCCACGTAGCGATCACAAAACAATTTCGTTCCAATGTGTCACTGATGAAGTCGAGCTTTCTGATCACCACCTAACCAGCTGATGATTGCAAACAGATTGTAAGTTGCAGGAAAAGAATCAAAACAACATGCCACAGTCTCACACGGAAAGACCTAAATACATTTTAGCAGGTAATTAGTACCTAGAAACATTCTCTCTTGAATAAATGACTAAATATTACATTAGCACATCTGTCTTTTCATTGTCATATATTTTATGCATCTATGTGTTACTAGGACATTGTTGGGTAGGGCATTATGGTTTCATTATTTATGTCTGTCTGTCTGTGTGCTCAGAAGTTAAGACAAATAAATGAAAGAGATTTAATTTCACCAGAAGTCGATGTGGCATTAGATTTTTGAAAACCCTGCTGCATAAATTTACATTAAAAAACAGATTTTTTTGAACATACTGTCACAGCTTAATACAATAATTATCTTGATTGATTTGTTACCCTATTAGCATTGGTGCTTAATAGATCACGGTAAATTATGGTTGGGCGTAAAGAGGTCTAATGCCACTTTTTGGCAATGTCAGAGCCTTAATGCTATTCAGGTATTTGGTGAGCAAGTTTCCATATCTGTCCATGCATACTCTTTCCTCTCAGTACAGAAGCAGGTTCACATGCTGAATGAGTAGCGTGGTTCTGCACACTCACTGAAATGGTAATGTGTTGCAGGCTGGGATGATCCGCACTGACTCAGATGAGTACTTCATCGAGCCGTTGGAGAGAGGCGCTCAGGAGCTGGAGGACCAGGGCAGGGTCCACGTGGTTTACCGCAGGTCGGCTCTGCTGCAGACCCCATCCGACATTTCTGTGGACTACCAGATACAAGGTAGGACATGCAACCGCAACATTTACTGCTACTGGGGCAGATAGCAGTCCAGAGGGTGTTGCTTCAGTAGTACTGCTAGTACTTTTACCTACTGCTGTTATTTCTATGATGACACTACACTACTTTTTATACTACCACTGGCCAGTTCATAATGTGACTTTCTGTTTTGGTTTAATCTTTCAGATGAAGTGAGGAGTTATATTTAGGGTTCTATAGTCAAGCAATCAATTTTCTATAAATAATCAATGCTTAATTCAACTCAGTGATGTGTGTCATATGATACGACCTGCTGTCAAACTCAAACATCACGCCCATATGGGAAAACCTACTGACTTCTCTCAAACTGTTCAATACAGAAAGAAAAA